>NC_057806.1:368709703-368751953 GCF_018294505.1 Triticum aestivum | reverse complement strand
CGGTGGAATTAGGTTTTTGGCTCCCCTTCTGATCGTTTGGGGGTACGTAGGTATATATAGGAGGAAGGAGTATGTCGGTGGAGCACCGAGGGGCCCACGAGGCAGGGGGCGCGCCCTAGGGGGGGGGGGCGCCCCCACCCTCGTGACCGCCTCTCTGATGCCTTGGCGTAGGGTCCAAGTCTCCTGGATCACGTTCGGTGAGAAAATCACGTTCCCGAAGGTTTCATTCCGTTTGGACTCCGTTTGATATTCTATTTCTCCGAAATACTGAAATAGGTAAAAAACAACAATTCTGGGCTGGGCCTCCGGTTAATAGGTTAGTCCCAAAAATAATATAAAAGTGGAAAATAAAGCCCAATATAGTCCAAAACAGTAGATAATATAGCATGGAGCAATAAAAAATTATAGATACGTTGGAGACGTATCAGCCACCCTGACTTAGTGCTGACGCAGTAAAGGTTTTCTGGAATTTAAAATAAATCAGAAATGATTTATGAATATCAGAAAACAACCTAAACTTCAAAAATTCATAGAAGTTAAACCGTAACTCCAAATGAAATAATTTATATATGAAAACTTATCAGCAAAATATGAAGAATCTGTTTATGGAACTTTCATGCATGTTTGAACAAGTTAACCTCACTGGATAGGATAAATCATGATTAGGGCAATTTATGAACTAGCATTTGGAGTTGGAGTTTAACCTTGTTTGAATTCCACTTCAATTAACTTGACTAGATATTGCATTAGGTGAATTCAGTACCTTAACATGACATGTTATTCATGTGAATGTGCATTGCATCGATTGCATTCTTTCTCTATTTACTGGTGTTGTTCCCTCTCAGTGGACGTTGTTCCAACGTTGAGTTCGATGACACCGATGAAGAGCTATACTATCTTTAGAAGTGCCAGGCAAGCAAAACCCCCTTGTTCATTCCGATACAATCCCACTCTCTCGCTCATGCTCTCTTTTACTACATTAGGACAACAGCGATTCAACTGTTACATGCTGCGGTAGTTGAACCCCTTTCCTCTGCATGACCTATCATTGCCACAGTAAATAGATGAAACCCACTAGCATGAGTAGGAGTTGTTTGAGCCCTAATGTGCCCACTCATTCATGCTTGTTTGTCATGCCTACTATTGCTTAGAGTTGTCTCAGGTCTGATTCATCGGGGATGAATTGGAATGTGGTGAACATGTCCTACTGTTGAGAGCTAAGTGTGTGAACACGATTTGGTAAAGGTAGCGGTGAGAGGCCATGTAGGAGTACATGGTGGGTTGTCTCATTGAAACCGTCCTCAGGAACTGAGTTATGTGTTTGTGATCCATGAACAGTTACTACCACACATTGGGCTCCGGGCACTCCAAGCTCTCTCGACTTATTAATCAACCTGATCTGTGTCCAGGAGTTGCAACTAGTTTCTGGTGTTTGTAGGTAGTGTTAGTAGTCTACCAAGTGGCACCCGGTACAGGTGGGCTTGGGACAGACTAGGCACCGTGGCCGGGTATACCAAGCGTCGCCCGTTTGGTGGGCTTGGGAACCCTGTACACATCGTTTGGGGCCGTGAGCGACACCCCAGCCGGATCTCCTTGCGGATGGAACCCAAATCGGTGATAAACCTGGACTAGAGACTTGCGTGGTTAGTCAGGCCGTGGCCGACTCCCTCGCCAGGCTTCCACTTGAAGGTTGCCGAGATACACGACATGTACATGGTGGTATGTGGCGAGAGTGTGTGTGAAGAAGTACACCCCTGCAGGGTTAACATGATCTATTCGAATAGCCGTGTCCGCGGTAAAGGACTTCTGGGTTGCCTGTACAGTTCATAGACAAGTGAAAGTGGATACTCTAAAATGCGCAAGATAAGCGTGAGTGCTATGGATGGCCTTCTCGTAGGGAGACGGGAGCGGATCCATAGTGGTGTATTGATATGGTGAATATGTGGACTCGTGTGCGCCACCTCAAAGAGTTACTTGCAATCGTAGTTTAGGATAGCCACTGAGTCAAAGCTGGCTTGCTGCAGTTAAACTCCACCAACCCCTTTGTTGATACTGATGCAAATGTAGATAGTTTTGATGTAAGTCTTGCTGGGTACATTTGTACTCACGTTTGCTTAATTTATGTTTTTGCAGAGAGACTTCAGCCTCGCTAGTAGTTCCGCGTGGACATCGACGTTTAGCTACCTTAGCTACGATCTTGTACCCTTGGGAGGGTCTTGTAGACAGTCAGGCTTCTTAGCCTTTTTCTTTTGTAGTTGTCTGTACCCAGACAAGATAAGCTTCCGCATGTGCTTGTTGCTTGTATGACTTGAATGCTGGGTCTTCAGACCCATGTTTGTAATATCTGGCTCTTCAGAGCCTAATGAATAAATACTTTGAGTTGTAGAGTTTTGTTGTGATGCCATGTTGTATTTACACATATCGGGCATATTGTGTGTATGATTGAAATGCTTGGTATGTGTGGGATCCGACAACCTAGTTGTTTATCCTTGGTAGCCTCTCTTATGGGGAAATGTAGTCTAGTGCTTCCACTGAGCCATGGTAGTCTGCTACAGCCCGTTTACCGGAGTCCTGCTAGCCCAGTTACTACTGCTCCGGAACACTTAGACTGGCCGACATGTGTCCCACTTCGTTCCTATGTCTGTCCCTTCGGGGAAATGTCACGCGGTGATTTCCGGAGTCCTGCTAGCCTGCTACAGCCCGGGTTCCCGGAGTCCTGTTAGCCCAGTTGCTACAGCCTGGATTGACACGCTGATGACCGACACGTTCATTGCTGGGTCATGTATGCATGTCCCTGTAAGTTGGTGCCATTTTGGGTTCACGACTAGTCATGTCGGCCCGGGTTCTCTGTCATATGGATGCTAGCGACACTATCATATACGTGAGCCAAAAGGCGCAAACGGTCCCGGGCCAGGTAAGGTCGCACCCATGGGAATACCGTGCGTGAGGCCGCAAAGCGATATGACATGTTACATGGTACATCGGTGTGACTTAGGATCAGGTTCCCGGCATCTACTCACCCACACCTGCTGTTATTCTCCGGCGACGGCAGACGAACCAGTAAACCCTCGTACAGTCGTACTCCCCTCCGTGTGGGAAACAACTACCGAGTCTTCCCTGGCTCCATGTCGTTCCCTTCCTAAGCCTCGCCATCGTCCACCGTCCTGGTGCTCTTGGTGCGGCCTGGTTAACGTGGTCAACGACCGACATGCATCTGAAGTGGACTGTATGTGGAGAGGCTGACAGCTGGGTCCACGGCCGCACGCAAGGAAATGCCTCCTTATTACGCGCAAAATAATGATTCCTCCACCTGACATCTAGGACCCACCGAAAGGGCCGCTGTATTTCGCAAAAAAAAACGTTACCGCCGCTGATAGCTCGGACCCACCAGCTATATCTTCACACGCAAGGAAGTGCCTCCTTATTACGCACAAAAAATGAAGACCCCCTGCTAGCCGGGACCCAGTATAGTGGCAGGCTGACTTGTGGGCCTACTAAGTTGACGGGGACGGAGGGCTTTCTCAACTTAGTCAGTATGAACGATTCTAGCTCCAGTGACCGTACGATGTCCATCCAACGGCCATAGTGCTTCTTCAACCTCTGGTCTTCTTGCTCCAGCCGCCCAAAGCAGCGCCTGTCGTGCCGCCTGCTCCTGCCTCCCGTGGCCGGCTGTGCTGCCGCGGAGGCCTCACCGCCCCCATACTACTCCCATCGCTGGCCAGGCCATCCCTCCACTCACCCACACCCCCTGTTATTCTACGGTGATGGCAACCTCACACCGCAGCCGAACCAGTGAACCCTCAAACTCCTCTATGCATGGGCATCCGCTGTCGCGTCTTCCCCGGCTCCGCTTCGTCCCCTTCCTAGGCCTCGTTGTCGTCCACCGTCCTGGTGCTCTCGGCGCGGCGTGGTCAACATGGTCAAGGAACGGCTTCCATCAGACGTGGACTACACATGGAGAGGCTGACAGCTGGGTCCACGGTCGTAACAAGGAAGTGCCTCCTTATTATGCAAAAAATAATGATTCCTCCACCTGACAGCAGGGACCCACCGGACGGGCCACCATATTTTGCGAAAAATGTTTCCCCCTGACTGCTGAGACCCACCGGACGGACCACCGTATTTCGCGAAAAAATGTTCCCCCCGCTGTCAGCTCGAATCCACCGGAAGTGCCTCCTTATTATGCAGAAAAAAATGAATACCCCCTGCTAGCTGGGACCCACCTTGGTGGGAGGCTGACTTGTGGGCCTACTAAGTTGATGGGGACGGAGAGCTTTGTCAACTTAGTCAATATGAACGATTCTAGCTCCAGTGACTGTACGATGTCCATCCAACGGTCATAGTGCTTCTTCAACCTCTGGTCTTCTTGCTCCAGCCGCCCAAAGCAGCGCCGGTCGTGCCGCCTGCTCCTGCCTCCCGTGGCCGGCTGTGCTGCCGTGGAGGCCTCACCGCCCCCATACTACTCCCATCGCTGGCCAGGCCATCCCTCCACTCAACCACACCCCCTATTATTCTGCGGCGACGGCAACCTCACACCGCAGCCGAACCAGTGAACCCTCAAACTCCTCTACGCTTGGGCATCCACTGCCGCGTCTTCCCCGGCTCCGCGTCGTCCCCTTCCTAGGCCTCGCTGTCGTCCACCGCCCTGGTGCTCTCGGCGCGGCGTGGTCAACATGGTCAAGGAACGGCTTCCATCAGACGTGGACTGCACATGGAGAGGCTGACAGCTGGGTCCATGGCCGCAGCAAGGAAGTGGCTCCTTATTACATGGAAAATAATGATTCCTCCACCTGACAGCAGGGACCCACCAGACGGGCAACTGTATTTCATGAAAAAACGTTTTCCCCCTGACTGCTGGGACCTACCAGCTAGATCTTCGCATGCAAGGGAGTGCGTCCAGGCAAAAAAATGATTCGCCCCCCTGACTGTTGGGACCCACCAGCTACATCTTCGCACGCAAGGAAGTGCCTGACCGTCGGGACCCACCTGGTCGAAGCATACGTAGCGTTGTCATTCTGGTCGCGAATGTGTACGTACGTACTGGTCGATGCAGAGGTGCGCACGTGTCGTAGTAGAGGCGTGCACGTAGCATGTACATGTACGTACAACGGCCAGTGTGCAAGAAAGAAAATACGACCACGTACGTACATACGGGCGGGTCTCGAATGCCTAGTCGCGCATACATACGGCCAGGGCTCACGTACATGGCTGGATCGGAACGGAGAAACTGCATCGTCGTCGTGTTCATGGGGAGGCAACGAAATGCGTCGTGTTCATCAGGAGGCAACGGAACGTGTGGGAACCAACAGGCTTGGACGGAACAGCAGATGGAAACGAGGCCTAGCATACCGCACAACGGAGGAAACGGCCTTGTGTTCGACCGACCATGTTTGAAACAGGATCCTGTTCATTAGGAGGGGTCTGGCGTACCGCAAAACGGAGGAAACGGACCTCCTACAGTCGAAACGGGGGTCCTGTTGATCGGGAGGGGTGTGGCGTACCGCAAAATGGAGGAAACAGACTTGTGTTGGAGCGCTACAGTCGAAACGGGGGTCCTGTTCATTGGGAGGGGTGTGGCGTGCCGCAAAACGGAGGAAACAGGCTTGTGTTGGAGTGCTACGGTCGAAACGGGGGTCCTGTTCATCAGGAGGGGTGTGGCGTACCGCAAAACGGAGGAAACGGACTTGTGTTGGAGCGCTACGGTCGAAACGGGGGTCCTGTTCATCGGGAGGGGTGTGGCGTACCGCAAAACAGGACTCCACGGGATACTGCTCATCTCCACCATCGACCCCCTCCAGCCTCCACGGGCTACTATTCATCCACCGTCGACCTCCTCCAGCCTGCACTTGCGACTGTTCATCCACGGGCTCTTGTTCATCCAGCCTCCACCGCATGCTACTCCACTGGCTACTGCTCAACCAGCCCTCTCCACGGGCTCCTATTCAACCACCCCTCCACGGGCTACTGTTCATCCAGCTCTCCACCGTCTACTATTCATCCAGCCCTCCACGGGGTGGTCCTGTTCATCCAACCCTCCACGGGGTCCTGTTCATCTAGCCCCAACCGACTCGATCGATCGGGGTCCTGTTCATCCAGAGGCAACACCATGGGGTCCTGTTCATCCACCCCACCGGGAACTGTTCATCCAACCCCCCAGCAACACTCACTGTTCATCCAGAGGCAGCATCGATCGGCTTCAGTTAGCAGCAGTAGCGAAGGAATCGATCGCTCGGGTTTAGTAACGCGTAGCCTGCAGTGCAATCGCTCGGGTTCAGTAGGAAAACGCCTCACCCGGGTTCAGTTAGAGCCCAACACCTCGCACCCACGCGCGTGCGTGTACGAGAGAAATGCGCAAACCTCCGTGCATCGCTCGGTCCCGACCACCCGCCGTAACCGGGAACACCTCGATATTTTCCTCGCCCTCGCTTCTACCATAGTTTTTTCCGTCATGGACGGCCCAAAGAATGTCATGCAGCTACGTCTCCGGCCTGCCCAGGATGAAAAGCCCATTTTCTGTCATGATTTTTTGTCATAGAAGTAGGAGCCCACCACATCTATGATGATACCGGGTTTTGTCACAATTATCGTCATAGAAGTGTCATAAGTATGACAAAAAAATTCGTTCGGCCGAAAATGTCACTGATGTGTCTTTTTTTGTAGTGGGTGCATACTCAGGGAGAACACTTATACCTTGAAATTTTAGTGAGGGATCATCTTATAATGCTACCGCTGTATACTAAGCAAAATAAGATGCGTAAAAGATAAACATCACATGCAATCAATATATGTGACATGATATGGCCATCATCATCTTGATCCTTTGATCTCCATCTCCAAAGCACCGTCATGATTTCCATCGTCACTGGCTTGACACCATCATAGCTTCGTTGTTGTCTCGCCAACTATTGCTTCTACAACTATCGCTAATGCATAGTGATAAAGTAAAGCAATTACATGGTGATTGCATTTCATACAATAAAGCGACAACCATAAGGCTCCTACCAGTTGCTGATAACTTTTACAAAACATGATCATCTCATACATCAACGTATATCACATCATGTCTTGACCATATCACATCACAACATGCCCTGCAAAAACAAGTTAGACGTTCTACTTTGTTGTTGCAAGTCTTACGTGGCTGCTATGGGCTTCTAATAAGAACCGTTCTTACCTACGCATCAAAACCACAATGATGTTTCAACAAGTTTGCTGTTTTAACCTTCAACAAGGACCAGCCACAGTCAAATTTGATTCAACTAAAGTTGGAGAAACACACACCCACTAGCCACCTTTATGCAAAACAAGTTGCATGTCTGTGGGTGGAACCGGTCTCATGAACGTGGTCATGTAAGGTTGGTCTGGGCCGCTTGATCCAACAATACCGCCGAATCAAAATAAGACGTTGGTGGTAACCAGTATGACTATCAACGCCCACAACTCTATGTGTTCTACTCGTGCATATCATCTACACATAGACCTAGCTCGGATGCCACTGTTGGCAAACGTAGCATGCAATTTCAAAAAAATTCCTACGCTCACGCAAGATCTATGTAGGAGATGCATAGCAACGAGAGGGGGAGAGTGTGCCCATGTACCCTCATAGACCAAAAGCGGAAGCGTTAGTTTAACGCGGTTGATGTAGTCGAACGTCTTCTCGATTCAACCAATCAAGTACCGAACGTACGGCACCTCCGAGTTCTGCACACGTTCATCTCGATGACGTCCCTCAAACTCTTGATCCAGCAATGTGTCTAGGGAGAGTTTCGTCAGCATGACGGCGTGGTGAAGGTGATGGTGAAGTGATCCGTGCAGGGCGTCGCCTAAGCACTACGACAATATGACGGAGGAGTAAACGATGGAGGGGAGGGGGCGCCGCACACGGCTTGGAACAATTGATGTGTGTTAGAGGCACCCCCACCCCCGTATACAAAGGAGGGAGAGGGGAGGAGGCCGTCCTAGGCGCACTCCAAGTGGGAGGAGTCCCACTTGGCCTCCTAGTAGGATTCACCCCCTTCCTTTTATCGGAGGAGGAAAGGGGGAAGGAGAGGGAGAAGGAGAAGGAAAGGGGGCCGCCGCCCCCTCCCCTAGTCCAATTAGGACTCCTCCCTTGGGGGAGGGGGGAGCCGCCCCTTATGGGCTGGCCTTCCTCCCTCCTATGGCCCATATGGCCCATATCTTCCCCCGGGGGGTTCCGGTAACCCCTCGGTACTCCGATATGTACCCGATACATTTCGAAACACTTCCGGTGTCCGAATACTATCATCCAATATATCAATCTTTACCTCTCGACCATTTCTATACTGCTCGTCATGTCTGTGATCTCATCCTAGACTCCGAACAACATTCGGTCACCAAATCACATAACTCATAATACAAATCATCATCGAACGTTAAGCGTGCGGACCCTATGGGTTCGAGAACTATGTAGACATGACCGAGACACCTCTCCGGTCAATAACCAATAGCGGAACCTAGATGCTCATATTGGTTCCTGCATATTCTACGAAGATCTTTATCGGTCAAACCGTAATGACAACATACGCAATTCCCTTTGTCATCGGTATGTTACTTGCCCAAGATTCGATCGTCGGTATCTTCATACCTAGTTCAATCTTATTACCGAAAAGTCTCTTTACTCGTTCCGTAATGCATCATCCCGCAACTAACTCATTAGTCACATTGCTTGCAAGGCTTATCATGATGTGCATTACCAAGAGAGCTCAGAGATACCTCTCTGACACTCGGAGTGACAAATCCTAATCTCGATCTATGCCAACCCAACAAACACCTTCAGAGATACATGTAGAGCATCTTTATAATCACCTAGTTACGTTGTGACGTTTGATAGCACACAAGGAATTCCTACAGTATTCAGGGGTTGCATAATCTCATAGTCAAAGGAATATGTATAAGTCATGAATAAAGCAATAGCAATAAAACTTAACGATCATTATGCTAAGCTAACAGATGGGTCTTGTCCATCACATCATTCTCCTAATGATGTGATTCCGTTCATCAAATGACAACACATTTCTATGGTTAGGAAACTTAACCATCTCTGATTAACGAGCTAGTCTAGTAGAGGCATACTAGGGACACTGTGTTTTGTCTATGTATCCACACATGTATCAAGTACCGGTTAATACAATTCTAGCATGGATAATAAACATTTGTCATGATATAAGGAAATATAAATAACAACTTTATTATTGCCTCTAGGGCATATTTCCTTCAAATAAACCTCGCCATTTTACCCTTAATGGCAACAATTCAAATACATGTCTTGTCCCCTTCTATCACTGGGATATAGAGCACCGTAAGACTGAACCCATTAGAAAGCACCTCTCCCACTAAAGATAATTTAATCTAGTTGGCCAAATCAAACGGATAGATCGGAGAGAAATACAAAGCTATAACAATCATGCATAATAAGGTTCAGAAAAGACTCAATTACTTTCAATGATCTGATCATAAAACCATAATTCATCGGATCCCAACAAACACACCGCAAAAAATATTACATTGGATAGACCTCCAAGAAGATTGAGGAGAACATGGTATTGAAGATCAAAGAGAGAGAAGAAGCCATCTAAGCTACTGGCTATAGATCCGTAGGTGTGTGGTGAACTACTCATGCATCATCGGAAGGAAACAAGGATGATGTAGAAGCCCTCTGTGATCGATTCCCCCTCCGGCAGAGTACCGAAAAAGGCCTCCAGATGGATCATGGAAGAACAGAAGTTTGCGACGACGGAAAAAGTGTTTTAGGTTGCTCTTTGTTGGTGTGAGAATATTTGAGAATTTATAGAGATGGAATTAGGTCAAAACGAGCTATGAGGGGCCCATGTGCTCAGGGGGCGTTCCTTATGAGCTATGGCCCTCTCGTATATCTTCTGGACTCCTCCCAAAGCTTCTAGGGCCCCTTCTGGTTAAGAAAAAAATCACCGTAAAGTTTCATCATGTTTGGACTTGGTTTGGTACTGATTTTCTAAACAGCCAAAAACAAGCAAAAAACAGGAACTAATACTAGGCACTTGATTAATAGGTTAGTCCCAAAAATGATATAAAATAGCATATAAACCATCCAAGATTGATAATATAAAAGCATGTAACAATAAAAAATTATAGATATGTTGGAGACACATCCGCAAGATCGCACACCATCATACCCTTGGTTGCGGATGCCGAGCCGGCTGATAGTGGAGCGGTGTCCCAAAAACCACCGACACTTGACGCACCCGCAAGGAGGAGGGTCTCCACCCATGCAAGCACCACCCGGACCACGCCTAATTCCACCTACCCAGAGGGAGAGCTCCGACTCTCCCCGGGTCCAAACCGGTCCACCCGAGAACGAGTCCCTGATCCAAAGCCACCATCACTGCATGAGTAGCCGGTGCCGCACTAGCACCAAGCCCGCCCCTCCTCCCCTCACCGCCACTTGTGGACGTCGTTGGGAAAAGCCCGCGCAACTCGGTGGTTGATACGTCTCAAATGTATCTATAATTTTTTATTGTTTCATGCTATATTTATATCACTTTGGCGTAGTTTTATCATTAATTTATATTATCTTTCGAGATTAAAATATTATTCCGGTGCCTAGTGCCAATTGCTTTTTTTGAACTTTGCAGGAAAATAAATTTTTCCGGACTAGAAAAATCCAGAAAAAAGCCACCTAAAGTTTCAAGTCCAGAAGCTTCCAAGGGTAATGGAGATAGGCCGGGGGCTGCCTGTGGCCCCTACACGCCCTACTGCATGCCCCCTGGGGCTCCGATCCACCGCCTCTTGGTCCTTTGTAACTAGCAAAGGTAGTGAGACTGACAACCTCACTAGTCTTATTGGGGGCACAAGGAAGTTTTATTTTGTGTGTGCAGGTACTGATTGTTGGTTGTAATCGCTTAACTCCTATTGGTTCAATAAAACTTGAGGTCACTTAAGGAGAATTGTTGCTTGCTATAAACCCTTGCACTTGGGGCCCAACAACTTCCTAGTACATAGGAAGCAGTAGGTGGCAGGGCCCTTTCCTCCACCTGTTTGAGCACCAACGGAGTTGTCGAGTTATCTCAGTGAGATTTTAGGCATTGCCCTCGCATTGGTGCACGCACTAGTGGGGGTGGTCGCGTTTCTAGCATGAGGAGGCACATGCAGGTAGTGCGGTGAGGCTGCGTGAAGGGGTTGCGTATCTGGCAGTTCTGAGGGAGACCGCTCAAGTTCGTGGTGGCCATGACTGACACAGTCGTGCAGTCACGGAGGAGGCATGTAAAGGAGACATCAGGCTTGATGCAAGGCTTGCCAGCGAAGGGGTGTTGTGAGGTCAACGTCGGCTGCGGGCACAGATCTGACTAGGGCGGCGACATGATGGTTATGAGTGTGCATGGTTTTTTGCGGTGTGGCTTGCTGTGCGTGTGATACGTCTCAAATGTATCTATAATTTTTTTGTTAAATTCTATTATGTATCACTCTTGTATGATTTTTATACTTTTTATATTATTTCTCTAGACTAACCTATTAATTTAGTGCCTAGTGCCAGTTCCTGTTTTTTTTTGCATGTTTTTGGTTTCGTAGTAAATCCGTACCTAGGAAGGTCCAAACACGATAAAAATTTATGGAGAATTTTTCCGTAATATATGCAACAACAAAAGCTTGGGGGAGAGACCAGAAGACTCACAGGACTCCAACAAGCCCAGGGGGAGCGGCCCGGGGGGCGCCGGCCAGGCTTGTGGGGCCCACACATACCCGTTTGCACTAATTCTCGGCTAATATATTCCGTAATATTCTGAAACCCTCAAAATCTAGCTAGAAAGAATTTTATCGCTGCCACATGCCTCTGTTCCGAAGCGATCCCATCTGGAGTCCTTTTTCGGTGCTCCACCGGAGGGGTAAACCATTGGGGTGGCCGTCTTCATCAACCTTGCTAACTCTCTCTCTCTCTCTTGATCTTCAATGATGATCTGTGAGTAGTTCCCTTAGGACCTACATGTCCATAGTAGTAGCTAGATGGCTCTCTCTCTCTCTTGATCTTCAATACAATAATCTTCTCTAAGATCAATCCAATGTAATATTTTGCGGTGTGTAAGTTGGGATCCAATAAATTGTGGATTTATGATCAGATTATTCATTGAATTTATATGAATCTTTTTAGGTTACTTTGCTGTGTAATTTTATAGATTTGTATTTCTCTCCGGTCTGTCCTTCTACTTTGGCCAAGTTTGATTGATCTATTTTTAGTGGGAGAGGTGCTTTGTAGTAGGTTCAATCTTGTGGTGATCTTGTCCAGTCACAATAAGGACGAAGGCATGTATTGTATTGTTGATACTAAGAATAAAATGACGGGGTTAATCTTATTTCTAGGTTTTCTTCTGTCTACATTATGTCATCTTGCTTATTGTGTTACTCTGTTTTAACGAACTTAGTACTTTGAGATGCATGATACGTCTCCAACGTGTCTATACTTTTATTGTTCCATGCTATTATAGTATCAATCTTGGATGTTATATATATATATATATAGAGAGAGAGAGCATGGATTTGCTATCCACACTAGCTAGGGTGGTGGCTATCGGAACCGTTCAGGCGCGTTGAGATCCGCATCGTTGGGTGGATAAGGTTCAGCCTTTATGAATTGTTGAATTTCACCATTACCTAAGAGGAAAGTTCTGCCAAACCTTTTGGAAGGCGTAGTCTAGGAATGGCAACCTAGTTCCTGACTTTTCAGGTGTATTCATAGCAAAAGGCTGATGTGCCTTTCACATTAGTCAGTGGTTACCAGGACCTACTTAGGGAAAATTTGAGCATTGACTGATGGGGTCATTTTTAGTAAAATTTCCGAGCAGCGCTATGTTGGCCGTGGTATGTAAAATTTGCTATTTTTGTCTAGCTAAATGAGCACGGTTCCACACCTTTTGGACAGTAAATGAACCGTGGCTCGATGAACTTGTTACTGTAGCCGGAAAGTCCCGTCGAAAGCAGCCTAAAGTGTGAACAGTCAACAGAGGTAATGTCTTTTTTTGGCAAACAACAGAGGTAATATCGTTCCACCGATTCGGCCACAAACGCCACTGTCCACCTGCATGTAATTACTAATGCTAGCATCGGGTGTCCGCTTTGCTTTGCATGTAATTTTCTATTTGTTTGGCAGCTTTTTTACGGACTATTCTTTTTCTGCTGAGTAGTACTGGTTTTGTTTTTGCAGTACCTTGATCCGCCGAACAATTTAGTCCCTCAAACTGTCAAGTAAATTTCCATGCTGACACCAAGTCATGGGTTGGCGATGGGGTGCCATTGTACATTTAGCATCCAAGTACTAGGAGTACATTGCGTTCAAAGAGTTCATTCCTCACCTTTGCCCCCCTGCGCTCCAACAAACACCTTGGTTCAGGGGTCGTCGTAACAAAAAATGGAGCCGTTTGGAGATGGTCACACAAGTAGATCAAGCCCTGCCGTCAGTGCTGCTCCGATGGAAGGCGTGTTTGCAGGAGCCATCGTCCCTGGTGCCGTCGACCTCGTCGGTGTTCATGCCATTCAGAACAGTGGGCAGCAGGTAATTACATTTTGCTATCGGACAGTTTTGTTTTTGCAAGTAAAGACTATTTTGCTGAGTATTAGATTTTCGTTTTCCAGCACATTGATCATCCAAAGAACTTAGTCCCTCTAACAACGGTATGCTTTTTTTGAGACAAACATTGGTATGCATAAACACCCATGCTATATTTTTGGCTTATTTGCTTTCATGGGAAAACCCCTTCACGCATAGTGGTAGTAGGCCCGACTTCTTGGGATGATGTTGAACCATAGGGATATGACGGAAGAGATAAACTTCATCCTCGTTGACGGCACTGGAGCTATTGAGGCAAGGATATGGTATTGTTTCAGATCAGAAATACACTAAAATTCATAGAGAGCGACTGTCAATTTATCAATAAGCGTTTGGCGTGACCATTTTCAGGACAATCGACTCGGAGTACATGTAGTCGTTGCGTTCAGTGAGGTAATTGCGTGGTTTTTTGTATATGAATGATATTTTTGGTAGCTCCAGCAGCCCCCCAAAATCCATCTCCACAGACATACTGTCCTTTTTCCTCGTCAAGCGAGGCGATCAAATCGTGAAGCTTCTTAACGCTGCACCTCGAGCTGATCGCAGGCACCTTTCCATTGTGCTGGTTCTGATCTTCTTTGTCTGACCTGACTCCACAACGCCACCTCCAGCAGGGAAACCAATGCCCTCTTCTTCTGATTCCTAGGATGCATCATCGATCCGTCGGGGTGCGCTCGGGCCCGAAGTGGGGATCCCGTACCCATCCATCCGGCGTCCAAACATGACAGCGAAAAAAGAGTCATGTAAAAAGAAGAAGAAGATTCACCATTACAAATTCCGTAGTGCCTTTTTCGACAGCTCGTTGCGTGGCGCAGCGGACAAAAAGATAATTTAGGTATCAAGTTTTTTTCTATAAGTCCACGTGTGAGTACAAGGTTAGAGATTATCGATGGATACATAACAAACTTGTAAATAAACAGGTGAGATTAAGAAATTGAATGCAAACATGATCCAGTTAGGAAATAGAACGGCACTGCACGTCACTGCATGATAGCTCCTGCGGCTCGGACATGAATCCTCCACTTGTTTCTATCATAAACTCTAGGGGGAGAGGGTCATACCTAGATCTGCTAGCTGTGTGCCGCTGCCCTACGAACAAACGAAGTTCGTCGATCCACCTTACATCGATGAACATCCGCAAAGAAAGGGTGTGGTGGTTATGTGTGATCTAACGATGCGATGACATGGCATACGTGCGTTGTTATGAGAATGCATAATATGCTTTGTGAAGGGGCTCTTTTACCACTGACCCCGTATCAACGGAGGGAGGGGGCTGAGTACCCGTGGCGAAAGCTCAAGCAAGTATAATCTAACGATGTGAAGACACGTTGTCAATGGGTTATGGAAACAATTGGAAAACTGACATGGTAGTACAATGTAAAACGGAGGGTCTTGTGCAATGACCAACTCATAGAGAGGGCTCTCATGCACAGAAAAAATGTGCCATCGGATGGATATGTATGGTTCCGACAATGTAAAATGGAGGTTCTTGTGCACTGACCAACTTACAAGACACCTGTGGCCAAAGCTCAAGCAAGTATAATCTAACGATGTGAAGACACGTTGTGAATGGGTTATGGAAACAATTGGAAAAGTGACATGGCATTACAATGTAAAACAAAGGTTCTTTTGTAACGACCGACTTATAGGGAAGGTTCTCGTGCACAAAAAGGTGCCCTTGGGTGGGTATTGCATGGTTCTAACAATGTAAAACAGAGATTCTTGTGCAATGACCAACTTAGAAGTTAGAAGGCTTTCGTCCACAAAAAATAGGGGTGCCCCTGGGTGGATGTGCATGGTTCCGACAATGTAAAATGAAGGTTCTTATGCAACGACCAGCTAATGGAGAAGGCTCTCGTGCACACACAAAAAGGTGTTGTTAGGTGGGTGTGCATGGTTCCGACAATGTAAAACAGAGGTTCTTATGTAAGTGTTGCGGTGATGCTATATCTAGCTATCTATCCCTCCACCCCTCTCTAGTCCTTTAACATCTAATTTAACTCGCACGCATCATTAAAAAATTACATGGGGGTCGAATTGTCTGGGTGGATGCAACGTCCGCCTTATACTGATGAACGTCCGCAAAGAAAGGGTGCGGTGGTTATGTGTAATCCAATTCTTGTTCCTTGGTGTTCCACCCTCCATATTTCTGGTGGACTAAATACATGTGGGATTTGACGTCCGCGACCCGGGGGTGCGCTTTTTGGTTTCGGTGGTGACGACTCGAGACAGGGGTGGGTCAAAGTTCGTATGTATCGGGGGGGGGGCATGTTGGTTTGTTTTACAACCGGGCAGGGGCGGGGGCGGTCTTTGGTGCATGGGCGACGACTCTGGGGGAAGTAAAGGTTGCTCGACTAGCTCTGCGATGAGCAATGCTACAACGTGTGTATGGACACCATGTTTTTGGGTATACTGGTTTGAGGGGTGGCAGAGCTTGGTTTGGCATGTTATCCCTTATGGTTTCGGGGCTGCATGAAATCCTGAAAACTAACACTCATACGTGGTTCAAAAATTCACGCGGATTCGTCAAAACACATGCGTTGGTTTATTTGGCTGGGTTGCTTACTTATAGGGGTGACACAAAAAGAATTTTGTTGCTATAAAAAATAAATGTTGTAATTGCATCTCTCACTCTTTCTGGTCCTCTTTTCGGGTAAAAAAATAGAGATACTCATCGCACGGAAAAACAAGAAAAAACATTCCAATCGGGTTGTGTTTACTTTTGAGAAAAGAAAAACCGTTTTCAAAAAACATAAATGACGGAACAAAAAAATGTAGCACGAGCAAAGAATTTGCGTTGGCATAAAAACCAATAATATTTTAACATGGTACATCACAACAAAAAAAGTTGTTTGCTTCGAACGTACCAACATCAAACACTGAGGATACAAACGAAAATGTTACGCGCTGGTTCCCCCCGAGAAAGAGGTGGGAGATGAATATCCAGCTTGGGCTGCCAACTTAGTGTGATAGGCAAGACTTTGGTCACCACTAGGTTGTCGTTCGGTGAAACAGGTGTGATGACTATAGCGTCTCTGTGTCGACGGTTGAATATGGAGAAAACTAAACGAATCCAGAGGAATTGATTTTTGTGCGAGGTACGCGGGTGACCTGTTCCTTCCACGCCTTTCTCCACATGGCATATCCCTTCTGGTGGCTCGATGAGCCGTGGGACCGGTCGCCGGCGCGGCCGGTGTGTCATTGTGAGGCGGCCTGGAGGTAGGTACCTACAGTGGCCGCCCGTGGTTTCTCAGACAAGAAAGAAAGGAAAGAAATGCGAGGGGCATTTGCTGCCTTTCGTGCGGCGTGGTTTCTCGCGCAAGAGAGAATATGGCTTGTACTATATTTACTTTCCAATAATGCGGCTAAACAAATACGTAGACGCCAATGGGATCTGATATTTGAATGGAAAACAATTGTTCGTTTTGCTTGGGGAAAGTGAGTGGTGGTCTGCCTACGTAGCTCGGTCTGGTTGGTTCTGTGGCTGTGACTTAGGATAGATAGCAGGCGCTGGCTGGGGTGGTTCGGAAGGTTGGGTGGTCGCCGCCGATGGCAAGCGGCGGCGACACCTGCGTGTTTGTCTCACGCGGACGGTGTGGAATCCAGCTGCCCAGGATCCTCTGTGGCATGGAGATCGGTGGCGTGGGTGGTGGCCTGTTAGACATTTTTTTGGTGCGGACAGTTGGACTTGGATGACTGGTGTGTCAGGTAAAGAAAATGACGTATTGCAAATCATTTGTCCATCATGACAAAAGGTAAACAACACATAAATTTGTTTTGAGATATATATAAAAATTAGTATTTGTTGTGCACACCAATACCTATGGGCTCGATATGGTGATTTTAAGTTTCTGAATTGTATAGTTTGTCTCGCCCTGAATGTATTGGGCAGTTTGTGTGGCTTTATACACTTAATAAAATTAGTCATACAAAAACAAGAGAAAAAAAATCATAACACGTTGATTTACTAAAAAACGGCGGTGGTAGGAGTTTCTCTTCAGGCGGTTCGTGGCGCCGTCTCACTCGCTCTCCGGGAGCATCTGCATCCGCGAGTGGCGGGCCCCTAGCAATGATGATATAGTCACCCCTTCTGGCTATGAGGAGGACCAGCAGCACTAGCTGAACCGTCTCCTCTCGGAGGCGGCTCCGACAGACGAATAGTTCATCTATCAGATGAAGATCATGTTGGAGCGTTCACGTGAAGCGGGAGCCGGCATCCCCACTCTGTTAGGCGAAGGTCCTGCACACGTCCCCACCACACAAACACGGGCTTCACTTTGCCAACCACGTGAAGCAAGAGCCTGCATCCCCCCGTCGCCTCCACCGCGTGACATATGAGCCCTCGCCGGCCCTGCCACATAGCCATTACGCGCAGGATCGACCGGTCCTCGTCGCCACCAAAGTGGCGTCGATGCATTATGAAGGAGGACTGCCACCCTACACTACCTTGGAGGGGGCTGTTACAGCGGTGCCTCCGGTTATAGGGTCGTGCTATCCAATGGCAGCACGCGGTGAGGGCAGTAGGTGACGTGCGACATGCACAATGCCTTTAGCCGCTTCGGGTTTGTCGCGAAGGACGTGCCGCCTTAATGGGTCCGCAACAACCTGGACCTCGCCATGCATTTGTCACCGTGTTCATGACTCGCTAGTGATGTGTGCGTAGTATCACAATGCAGCCGGTCTGGTTGGTGGGGTAAGATTTTAAATCCCGGCAACCCATATGAGCAATTTATTGCTTTTCGTTACACACAGACATAGAGTGTGGTTCGGGTAGGTGGACTGTCTAATGCCAGGAGTCTGGGTGTGGAGGGGAAGGGGGGCGGGGTGCGAACCCAGTGTGCTTGTGTTGGGGGGGGGGGTGCAGACGTGATTTTGCGTCCTCATACACCATTGGCTATTGGTCCCCTCTCCTCCCAATAATTCGAGCCGTCAGGATGGCAGCTATGATTTGGGCTTCTCGCCTAGTTCGGATAATCTCCCACATCTACATTCCTTCCTTCACACACAGCAACTGACTAGGTGCTCGATCGACTCTAGGGTCAGCGACGTCACCCCTGGGGGTGAAGTTTATGATGATCTCCGCCCTACGGATGCTACTCTGTGGACTCCTCCTCTCCTCCAGCTCCGAGGATTCCGGTTGCAATCCGGGCTTTGCGCCTAGCCCGGATATCATTAGGCAAACTGTGGGAGCTGTCTCATGCGTCCTCATATTCCGCGAGGGCATTGGATATCCGACCCTAGCTGAAAATTTGGCATAAACATTACACATTGGAACATCTTTGACCTAACAAAAGATGTGTTTTTTATTGTTTTCAATGTCTTTAGCATTTTTTTGTTCACCAGATACAAAATTAGCCCGGACATCAATTTGAATATCTGCATAAAAAGAACACCTTTGTCTGTTTTTCTCACCTTGAATATCCCATTTCTTATTTTGTTTGACAAGGTCTTTAATCCAAACGCACCAACGACGGATCACTCGATCAATCCATTCTTCCGTGCGTACACTCACTCACCTGACCCCAGGCCACATGTCCTAAACTTGCATGCGGGCGCATTTTAAAAATCATTGGCACGCGGGCGGGCGGGTGTGGCAGCAGCCCCATGCTTGCCCACATTCCATGCATGGCTCACGGGAGTGTCCGTCGGGTGGGGCGGCATCACGTCTGGATGTGTCTGGGCGTTAGTTTGTTTCCATTGGTTATAAACAAGCCTCCGTGCATGCACCCTGTTCGTCACCAGTGTTATGATAGCCATGGGTCAACTTTCCAGCAATAGCATGCGACAACATGCGATCTGCTCGGCACAGGCCAAAAAAACATGAATGTAAGGAAGACAGAACACGAAAACCACCCCCATATCGGACGTGTGTCACATGATCTATATGCGCTGCTAACGAGGCCTACAATGTCTCGAAAGAAAAAAATATAAAGGCTCAAACATTCAGAAGAAAGTTCTCCAAGGCCTTCCTAGAACAACTCCGGGCGAAGGCCCGTGGTCCAAGCCTGCTGGACTGCGCGCTTGGTAGCCTAGTGCTGCCATCTTGCAGCCCACGCGGTCCACTTTTTCTAAAGGAGGAAATAAGCATCAAATGACCTATAAAGTGAAAATGCAAATGAGGTAAAAGGAGGGACCAGATCCCCCTGCGAATGAGTGTTGGGATTGCAGCCGCGCGAGCGAAACTTTATATCTTTGCTTTTCCATATATATATATATATATATATATATATATATATATATATATATATAGGGCTGGAATATTCTGTTACTAGTAACAGAATAATATTCTGTTACCCTCGGTCCCTATAAGGGCGCGACGCGCACATCAGTAGAATCTCCCCCGACCCGCCCCCAACCTACCCGCCTCCTTCCGCCGGAGGCAGTCGTTGCGGGCGAGCGAGCGACGGCGCCAGCCGGAGCGAGGGAGCCCGCGACGCCGTGACAGGTCGCTCCTCCCACCCACATGCTGCCACCGGCTGGCCGTCTGCACGCCTCCCCGCTGACGGGCTCGCCGACACCTCCCCGTGCGCCTTCCCTTCGACGGGTGCCGGCCCCTCCCCGCGCACCTCCCCGTCGACGGGTGCCGGATCCACCCCGCTCGCCCCCCCCTCCGACGAGCTCGCCGTCCCGTCCCCGCCTCCGGCGGCTGCCGCGCGCCATCCCAGCCTTCCTCTGCCGCCGCACACCGCCATCCCCACCCGACGGGGCCGTGATCCGTCGCCTCCTGCCTCCCTCCATCGCCGGGGCTCCTTCTCCGGGGCAGTGATCCCCGCAAGACGCTGCATCAATGGCGCCGCCTCCCAAGAACATGCCAGTACACCGACCACGAGAGGAAGAAGAAGAAGAAGTTCAACAACCATCGATGCAAGTTCAACTTGAGGTAATGTCTACATAGTAAGTTCAATGATACATAATCTAGGAGTACTTCTAGTGTAGTTGCATAAGTTATATATGACCAAAAGAGAAGACATGCATCAGTTATATATATATATGCATATCCATACATCTCTGAAGTTCAATGTTCAGTTTACAAGCAGTGCTAAAAAACAGTACATCAGTACATCAGTGTGTAACATGTACGGTTATACTGTTCGACTGAAAACGGAACCAGATACAAAATAGAGAACAACAGTTTAAATAAGAACCATCGATGCAAGTTCAACTTGTACAATGCCTTCAGTGCATGGCATGTTACCCATAGCATGTATACGAGAAAAATGCAGAAAAAGATTAATTCCAAAACTGTTGAATGTCATTGCAGAAGCGAGCAAGGCGGCGCATGCAGCGAGCGTTTGATGAGCCAAGCAGATATGGGGCACCACCTGGTTGGGTAACACCAGAAATACCACCTGGATACTTCAACAATACAGGCAGATTTCAAGATACACTGGAATCATCAGAAGCACGGACAAGTTCTTCTATGCAGCAAACACCAATATCTGGGAATACAAGCTATGTCACTCGTGGGTTGCAACAAGGCCATCAATATCCCCAACAACAAATGTTTTCCTTCCCTAACGCATGCAGAAAGCCAAGGACAGGAAGCCGTGGATGGGTTGCAACAAGGCTTCCACCAGTCGCTCTGTCAACATCAATCATCTGTGCTGCAAAAGCGGTTGCGACGGGAAGACCAGGCCAAAGAGACAGAAATTTTGGCCGCTCTAGCAGGTTCCAAAGTACAAGATATGAGCCATATGGACAGGAGCAACCTCACAACGAATCTGAGGGGAGATGACCGTACAATGAGAGACGGAGACCTTCATCAACATTGCTCCCTCTAAGAGATGCATTGCTGCATGTGCCAAGGGTGACACCACCCGCGCCCATACACCAGGGTGAACAACAAACACCGGAGGCAGCACAGAGCTATACACATGTAAGTATCCACATTCAGAAAAAAACCATACAAGCATAGTCCATACCATGGTACTGTGACCACCCCATCTAAACATTTTCATAACTGCGTTTTTGTTTGCTCACTGTTGCGTGCAGCCACCTAATGTTGAAGCTTATGTTCTGCCAAGGCTAGAGATGCGCTTTGAAACTTTTGAAGAAGCAAAGAACTTCTACAACCTCTATGCGAAGCATGCGGGTTTTGCTATCAGGGAAGGCTCCATGTTTAAGACCAGAGCCTACCTTTATTGCACGTGTTATGGAGTCTATCATTCGAAGGTGTCTGAAGCAAATAGACAGCGGAACAAAACGACAGCCAGGACTAACTGTGGGGCTAAAATGGGGCTGAAGATTGAAAAGGATGGACCACTTGTCATAAAAGAGATAGTCTGGGAACACAACCACCGGCTACAACTCACTCCGCAAATGCTTGTCTTCTTGCACTCCCACAAAAAAAACTTTGACAAAACAATCTTGGAGTACGTCAAGTACCTGTAGTTCAAAGGCATTGAACACGCGCAAATCATGAGCATACGGGGCGGTGATGACCCTGGTAGCTACTTCCTTGAAATGAATGCCAAAGACCTGATTAACCTGTAAGTACAAACTTGTTCTCCTCCCATAAACCGCCTATGTCTTTTTTCCTGTGTCAGTACAAACATATTACGCAACGCATGACCTGACGCCAGTTCAACATGCATTTTTGAATGACTGTTCACTTTTAATATCCAGGAAAGCAAAAAATTCAAGGATGGATGATGTGGACGATGTCCTAAAGACTGTCAACTTCTTTAGGGAGATGAAAGCTATAAACAGGGAATTCTTCTATGACATGCAACTCGATGAGTACGACAGAGTTAAGAACATATTCTGGGTGAATGCAAGCTGCCGAGGGGCCTACCAGGACTTCGGTGACTGCATAACATTTGACACCACATATAAGACCAACAAGTACCATATGCCACTTGGGGTGTTTGTCGGTACTAACAATCACTTCCAGACTACATTCTTTGGTTTCACCCTGATAAGAGATGAGGATGCAGAATCATTCAGATGGCTGTTCAAGACATTTTTGAGGTGCATGAGAGGGAAGGCTCCTACATGCATCCTCATAGGTACAACCGCGAAAACCACCCCCAACCACCACCAACACCCCCTTCCCCCAAAAAACTAAAAGGAAAATAACACGTTAAAAAATGTTTGTGTCAGTTCTATTTGTATATATGCACCAACATATGCTGACCACTCCACATCTCTTTTCTCATTACCAGACCAGTGCCCGGCAATGGCTTTGGTGATACCACAATTTTTCAAGAACACAATACACAGGCTGTGCCGCTGGCACATTATGAAGAAGTACAGGGAACACCTCGCATACCTGTACTACCTGCACGAAGACTTCAAAGAAGAATTCACATCAATCCTCAACTGGCCCCTCATGCCAACTGAGTTTGAGGATGCCCAAAAAGGACTCATCGATAGGTACAACCTCCATGATGATGCCATGATGCTGGCCATGTGGAACAAGCGTGAGAAATGGATATCAGCCTACTTCAAAGAAATTTTCTACGCCAAAATGACATCCACACAGCGAAGTGAGGGCATGAACTATGTGCTCAAGAAGAACTTTGTAAGTGAGAGACAAAACCTACACTGGTTTGTCAGCCAGGTAAACTCCTGCGTCAAAACCAGGAGGCAGACAGAGAACCAAGAGACAATGAGTAACATGGTATAGCTCTATCACCTGTCGTGAGACAGAAAAACATGCTTACTAAAGTAAAACTTTATTAGTTAGACAAGTTTTTGCTGCGAGAAAACTAACAATTTGGTCATCATTCTTGCATGTGCAGAAGGAACAAAACACGCTGACCTTCTATGGGTTTGACACCCAGATGGCAAAGGTTTACTCGCGAGCTGTGTACAGCAAGATCAGAAAAAGGCTAAAACTGAGCACACTCTTCACGACGACAGAGACAGAAGAGCCCACAAAGTATCTCGTGCGCTATAACAACCCGCAAAAACTGTCTGCATGGTCTCAGCACGCGTTCCAGGAGGTTGCAGACCCTGTGAGAGAAACATATGAGTGCGAGTGCAGGCTATGGGACCACACAGGTGAGGACTGCAAAAAAAGATGTTACATACTGTACTACTTTATTTGCAAAGTTTTTGTTCGAATGAAATGAAAAAAATACATGCACCTCTTCCAAAAACAAAATACGGGTCTTTTCTGCGTGCATGTCTTGTCCATGATGCAGACAATTAAAGCTCCCAGCGTTCCAGAGAAATATATCCTCAGGAGATACACCAAACGCCCGAACATCCAGCCAACATTCGACAGAAATGACTTGAGGACAGTAGCATCAAACAAGGCATCCCAATACTGCATTGAAAGCTCACTGCTGACGCTCAAAATGAGGGTGCATAGAAAAAGTTTGAGAAGCCAAGAGCAAATGGCGAGGTCGCGGGTCGTCATGGACAAACTTGAACAAGAACTCGATGCCATGCATTCTGCTGAAAATGGAGGTGTGGCAGACAATGATGCCATTGAGAAGGATATTGCTACAATGTTATCTGAGATGAATCATATGGGAGTTGTTGACCCATTCGACAACGAGGAAGAGGAGCAGCAGCAACCAGAGCTTGCCCATGTGCACACTCAAGATCACCAAGAAGCTCACATGCGAGATCATGAGCTTTATGGTGCTATAGGCGAACGACATGACAACAACACATCCTACCAGCAGCACCAGGAAAGAGTGATTAAACCACCCATATTCTCAAACACAAAGGGGAGGAAGAGCAAGACGCAGGCAGCGAAAGCAGCAGCCAAAAAGCCACCACGCCCCATCAAGCGTGTGGAATTTGGCCCGGACGGCAAACCTCACGGGATAAGGTCATGCGGATTATGCAACGTCGTGAGCAACCATAACTACCACACATGCCCACTCCGCACAGATGGCACTGCCAACAAGCACAAGCAGATTGGAGCCACCCAGGTTTCTACCAATGGAGACAACACACGTAATAGCTACACTTGCCGCAAGTGTGGGGGAACTGACGGGCATAATGCCCGCACATGCAAAGTGGGCAAAGAGGTCATTGGCGCTGAACAAACACAGGGCAAGGTGCAGAGTTCTAAAAAAATCAAATGAAGACGATGAAGAAGAAGAGTTTGACGAGAATGACGACCAATCAGACGAAGACAATGAAGATGACACTGTCGGGGACGAGGAAACTGAGACCGACGATGAAGTTGCCAAGGCTCAACCAGGAAAGGGCGCCGACAAGGCGCAACATTCAGGGCCAGTTAGGAGAAGCTCAAGGCTGAACAACTGAACAATACATAGTGGTCTTCAGTTGCCTCGGCACACAATGAGGAAACATTCTAGAAACACTATCATTACCAAAACTTATTTAGCTTTATCGTCGATTTCTCGATCAGTACTATAGTTAAGATATAATTTGTGATTTGTGCCCGCTGAACCAGTGACATTATTATGTAAACCAATTGATGATCCTTTTGAATGCAGTCAGAAATACATTTGAAAAAACTTATCTGGATTTACCTGACGCAAACGCTACTGTCGACCAGTAACTCAGCAGCAAAAAAATGTCCAAGGAAAATTTAAACTCCTATAGTACATTAGTACTGATAGTTCTGAGTCGTCAGTACAAAGACAGAGTACACATTAGTACTGATATAATTTGTGATTTGTGCCCACTGGAGCAGTCACATTATTACGTAAACCATTTGATAATCCTTTTGAATGCAGTCACAAAATACATTTGTACTGACGAAAAACACTACTGTCGACCAGTCGTCAGTACAAAGGCGGAGTAAAACAAACACACCCGTGAACACCTAAAAAAACATCATTTTGAAAAAAACAAAGCTATGTCTGCTTCTGCCAGTACCAATTCAGAAAGGCGATCAGTACATAAAAATAATTACCTCAAACAAAAATGCGAATATAATACATTATGTACTGATGAAAATCTAATTTATCTGTAAAAAATACTCAAAGATTATCTTGATATAAACAATCCTTTAAAAAATACAAAAATTGTTTAAAAAACATTAGCATCACACATAGTCTCATTGGTATTTGGTAAGTTCAATTACACTTCAATCACCAGTCCCAAGTACCACAGTAGAGGAGTACAGACCTCCATCATCACCAACCCTGACATATGCAAGTGGGAGCAGCCGATAAGTACAGCTTGACAAGACAAATCAGTGCGACAGTAAAATGCCGTCATCACCACCCTTGAGACATGCAAGTGGGATTTAGCAGGTCATAAGTACAGCTTGACAAGACTAGTAAGTGCAGCAGTAAAAACCATTGTACTTGGACAGTTACTTCTTCCAGGCCACCACCCGCGCCACCCATTGAGCGGTTGCCACAACGGACTACAAACGGCGACCCTACGCCACTACACCCACTACACCCACGCCCCCGATGAACCGCCTCCCACAAATCCCCGTCGACGCACTGCAAAAAACCCATTCTCTTCCATCTCTCCATCATCCCCACAAACAACCATTTCCCTTCCATCTCCCCTGCACACAAACCACAAACTTCTCTCTCACAAGACCACAGCCGCCGGAGGAGGGCGATGGCGGAGGAACCATCCACCAAGCGTCATCAAGATGAGCCGTCGGACAAGAGCAGCAACCTCATCGATGTTCACGTCCCCGGTGAGAAGCGCGAGTACACCAAAACCCTCAAAGAGGTTGAGCTCCATGGCAAGGAGACGCTGGAGATCGTCTGCACCAGCAAACCAGACAAGGCCGACGATGTGATCTCTAGGCTCTAGAGGAAGGCTGGCGGCATGGTTCGTAGGATCGTCGGTGTTGGTGTGCACTACACCAACGGAGATGAATCTCCCCAGATGGCAGCAATCCTGCAGTTGTGCGTCGACGACCTCTGCTTGGTGTACCACATCATAACGGCCACAAAATGGTGAGCCATCCTACTCATTTGCCCTGTTTTGGTTTATCTGTTTTATTAGTACTGTATCCTGAAAATTTCATCAGACTTGTTTCCCAACTAGATGTACTAGTGTGGCTTCTGAAAAGTGGATGCACTACTGCATTTTCTCAAGTAGATACACTATAAAATGTACTTTTGAACCTGATGCATCAGATTACTATTTGGAAAATCTTGCGGAAGATTAATTTCTGAAGTTGACTGACTAGTCTAGTTTCTGAACTTGATCCACTAGTGTAGTTTATGTACTCAATATATTAAAAAGATGTTTCTGAACTTGATGTAGTGAAGTATTTTCTAAATTTGATCTAATGTTATTCTCATAAGAACAAAAACTAACGACTTGGTGAAGCACTGTTTATGTGTTATCCTATTCAACAAAAGTAAACTAAACTAGTACCAAAGCAGAACATACAACATTGACTGAAACTATGTATAATCCAAAAAAGAAGAATAACATGGTGTACTTAATTTAATTTCAGAACTTTGTTTACTAGTTTATGAAGTACATTCATCTCATTATTTATGCTACATAAACATATACTTAAATGGATTCATCGCTTGTAAGACAAAACAAAAATGAATAATTCAAACATCAAAAGTAATGCTGATTTTCAAAAATGTCTCTCCCCTTGCAGGCCCAAGCGCCTGAACGAGTTGTTGCAGCATAAGAAGTTGTTCGCATTTGCCGATTTCAGCATTGAAAGCGACAAAGAGAAGCTGAAGTTGTCCGGTTTGGAGATCAACCCCAACAAGTTCATCGACATTCAGCGCAATTGGAGAGTACCATACACCGGAAAAGAGTATGACTCCTTGACTGATGTTGCAGCCAATGTCATCCATCCATTCTACAAAGGCATGAAGAAGAACATCAACACGCAGGAAGACTACAAACTGTGGGGGACCAACCCGCTGCCAGACAACCTCATCGAGTACGCAGGAGTGGATGCATACGCCACGTACAAGGCATGGAGCATCATCGACTACATCACAGATGGTTCGGAAATTGCAAAATATCGGGAGGCTGAGAATTACTACGACCAACCCTATTGCCCCTATGCGGGATGAAGATACATCAGAGCCTGCCTTCGTTTTACGTTCGCTTGTGCTTGCCTTTTATCTTGTTGTTTCAAATTAGCAGTTTGCTCTTGTTGGGTTGAACCAGTATGATTATGTCATGTTTGTCATTGTTGAACTAGTTTATTTATGTCATCAAGTACAATGTTTTGCTTATCTCATTATATAAGTTTGGTAGCTTCGTATGTTGTTAATCCATCATTTCAAATTCAAAAAGTAGCTTCTGAATAGAACTTTGTAGCTACTCTAAAGTACTAGTTATGATGCAACTAATCACACAACGTTGCTCTATGTCTAGTTTCGATTCAGTATTGTATATAAAACATAACATTGAGAACAATCAACACAATTTGAGTTGCTTAACAACGCTTCAAAAGTTGAAGCAAAAATTCTTAGTACTCCATCTAGTGTTCTCATTCATATGTAGCTGCTAGATAATTAACAAGTGCTACAAAACAAAAAAAGTTAAGAAAGCATCAGCACACACTTATGCTGGTCGCTTGCAGATTAAGAATTACAGTACTAGTACACTTGATCGGACAGTACATACTTACTACAATAAAAAGTACATAGAAGCATCAGTACGTAAGCGCTACTATGAATGGACTATCATTACAACTTAATCTAAACACAAATACATCTTAAAATTACACTTACACAAAACTGACAAGAACTAGAACAAAAAGTTTCAGTCCAAGTTACTGCTGGAGTCAAGTACTAGATTCAAACAAGCAAACAAAAAGAAAAAACTGACCGCCCAAGGTCAGGCGCAAGCCCTGACGCTGCTAGATACTTGAACTCGTGCCCATAGGTGAATCCCTAGTAATCCGCACAACGCAGGGCCCGCCGATCAGGGCTCACAGGTCAAGAGAGAGAGCGAGCGCCGTGTATAAGCGCTCAGGTAAGTATTCAGAGGAGTTCGACCAGTGAGCCTCGGTTGCGCTTATAAACAGGTTCGGAGCCCCCTCAACTAGCGAGGTGGGATTAAACCCAGAGAGCATGCGCACGCCGCACTGCACAGCCGCGCAGACGAGCTATCTGGGCCGAAAAATGGCCCAATAGCGTGAATCATTTACAAACACCAAACCAAATAAACCCAGTTAAACAAACCAGAGCGCAAGGCAAAAAAAATATAAACTACAAGAAAAATGTTTGAAACTAAAAATATATAAACTACAATGAATCTCTAAAAAGAAGAGAACTTTATAGCCTATCTGTTAAATGTACATAATTTAAAAAACCGAATTAAATATTACTTTCAAGTTCAACTACTAAAATGCAAAAAGTTCAAACATATAATGTTTGTCAATTATGCTAAATATCTTATTACAATCTAACAAGTTCAACTACTAAAAATGCAAAAAGTTCAAACATATAATGTTTGTCAATTATGCTAAATTTCTTATTTACATAAAATCTGACAAGTTCAACTACTAAAATGCAAAAAGTTCAAAATAGAAATTTATTTGTCAATTATGCTAAATTTCTAATTTATATAAAATCTCACAAGTTCAACTACTACAATAAAATAAGTTCAAATTAGAATTTATTTGTCAATTCTGCTAAATTTCTAATTTATATAAAATTTGTACACACCTCAACGAACGGTCTGGTCGTAAAATAATCTCAATCCCCACAAGACACCTAAAAAAACCAAAAAAAACTCAGTTCAATCATACATATGACATAAGTACTAAAAAGCAGGATCAGTCAGGCCACTCACACCACTACGATACCAAATTTCAAAATCGCACGCTGTATGAAATTACATTTCAGTTCACACAGCACTAAACCATAAGTGCACTAAGATGAGAATACAAAAACTATAAAGGCCTGACTTAGGTAAGTACAGATGAAAATAAAATAAGTACCAGTTTTGAGCAACAACTCCCGGAGCACTGAAAAATGTCTTCAGATAAACTAGTCTATAAAACTTCAGTGAAAAAACAAATACTTAACATCCTCAGGGAAAAACGTCACAAAGCATACGTCACCTAAACAGTCCAAAATGCCGTCATCACCACCCCTGAGACGTGCAAGTGGGATTTAGCAGGTCATAAGTACAACTTGACAAGACAAGTCAGTGCAGCATAAAACCATTTGAATTGGATGGTTGCTTATTCAAGGCCACCACCCGCACCACCCACTGAGCGGTTGCCACAAGGGATTGCAAACGGGCACCCCCACGACCACCACACCCACGCCCCTGACGAACCGCCTCCCACACATCCCCGTCGACGCACTGCAAAATACCCCATCGTCTTCCATCTCTGCGTCATTCCCAGAAACCACCATTGCCGCTTCAATCTCCACTTCACACAAAACACAAACTTCTCTCTCCCAAGCCCACAGTCGCCGCAGGAAGGCGACGACGGACGAACCATCCGCCAAGCGTCATCATGGCGAGCCGTCGGACAAGAGCAGCGACCTCATCGACGTTCACGTCCCCGGTGAGAAGCGCGAGTACACGAGAACCCTCACAGGGGTTGAGATCCATGGTAAAGAGATGCTGGAGATCGTCTGCACCAGCGAACCAGACAAGGCTGACGAGGTGATGAGCAGGCTCAGGATGAAGGGCGACGGCTTGTATCCGAGCTTCATCAGAGTTGATGTGGAGTTCACCAAGGATGATGAACCTCCACAGATGGCGGCAGTCCTGCAGTTGTGCGTCGAGGAACTCTGCTTGGTTTACCACATCGCAGCAGCCACAAAATGGTAACCCATACTACTGTTCATTCATCTGTTGTACTAGTACTACTCACTAGAAACTTCATTAAACTAGTTTCCCCAACTAGATGAACTACTATACTTTGTGAAGTGTATGCACGAGTACATGTTTCTCAACTTACATGCAATTCTGAAACTGTGAAGTGGATTGTTTCACCAGATTAGCATATGAAAAAAATGTTTATAGAATTCTGAACTTGATGCACCAAATTAATTTCTGAAAATGATGTGCTAGCATAGATTATGATCTTGATGCACTAGTATAGTTATATAGAATTGATGTATTAAAAGATGTTTGGTGAAGTGGTATAGGTCCATATCTTGATGCACATGTTTCTCAATAATTCCTGAAATTCATATAGAATTGATGCACAAAGATGTATCAAGCATTGGTATATGTCTTTTATTCAACCAAAAAAGAAAACTAAACTTGAATCAAGCAGCACATATATCATTTAATCTGTTAAAATGATTCTTGAATTTGGTGAAGCATTTGGTGAAGCACTCAAGACAGCAAAAAAGAAAAATAACATGGTGTAGTTGAATTTAATTTCAGGACTTTGTGTACTAGTTTCTGGACTACATTCATCCATGACTTATACTATATAAGCATCTACCTCATGGATTATCACTTTCAAAAACAAAAAACAGAAGAATTAAATATTCAAAAAAGAAGACTAACCTTCAATGTGTGTCTCCCCCCTTGCAGGCCTAAGCGCCTCAAACAGTTCCTAGAGGAGGAGAAATTGTACACATTTGTCGGTTTCTGCATTGGAGGCGACAAGCGGATGCTGAACAGGTATGGTTTGGAGATCAACCCCAACAACTTCATCAACATGTAGTGCAAGTGGAAAGATCCACACACCACCAAATACTTCGACTCCTTGGCCGATGTTGCAGGCGGCGTCATCCACCCATCCTACAAAGGCATGAAGAATAAGATGGACAAGGGAGAACACAAAAAGTGGGGGACCAGCCCGCTGCCAGACAACCTCATCACGTACGCAAGAATAGGTGCGTACGCCACGTACAAGTCATGGAAGACAATCGACAACATCGTGACAGGTTGGGATATTTCAGAAGAGCAGGAAGCTGACCCCTACTACCACTGCAACTTCACGGGATGATGATGCATGAAAGCCTGCATTCGTGTTGCTCGCACTTCTGCCTGTCCTTAATATTGTTGTTTCAGATTTGTAGTTTGCTTTTGTTAGAACCAGCTACCTTATGTTATGTGCGCCAGGGTTTGAACAAGTTTGCCTATTTATATCATGTGCATCATTTGCTTATGTCAGTCAACAAGTTTGCTAGCTTCCTATTTTTGTTCATCCATCATTTGAAGTTGAAGTAGGTTGAAGTTGAAACTAGTCATGCAGAAACAAAAAATCATACATGGATATTTTCACAAAAAAAACAAAAACGGTGGCAGACTAACTAAGGACAACAACAAAATAGTAGAATTGGACGATCAGTACAGCTTAGACATTTACGGTAGTACTATCACACTAAGAAAATTCAGTTTTTAGTTTCAGAAGAACACTAAAAAGACTAAGTTTCAGCCGAGGACTACTAACAGTATCATGCTAATAGTAGTTAGAAATTTACTAAGTACTGCAACAGGAAAAGCAAAGAACAATCAGTACACATTTCCAAGCCACTAGCATGCTAGGACTGAGAGTTCTGGTACACTTGAACAAACAGTACATTCATTCTATAAAATATAAAAAGGAATGGGAAGCTTCAGTTCACATTCCATAAAACCATTGACACACTCAAGAATAACACTAATAGTACAACTGAAATGTCAGTACAACTTAGTCTGTAAGGCAAGTACTATGATTATACAAAACATTGCCTTGAGAAGAACCAGAGCCTAGAAAATAGGCCCCCGGAGACATATTTAAATGTAGCTAATTTAAACCAGTATTTAAATTTTACTATGAAGTTCAACTACTACAATTCAAAGAAGTTCAAACAAAAAATTGGCTCTCAAATCTTGCTAAATTTCTTATACTTGAATAAAATCTGGCTAGAGATGACATAGCTACTTGGTCGTAAATAAGTTCAATCACAAAAAAAACTTCAGTTCTAATACATTATATGAAATCAGTTCTACATAACAAGGAAGCATCACTCCACTCACGCTAGATCCACAAGTGCCATCGTGAACCAAAATTTTAAAAGACTAATGTTGAACAACATTACAATTCAGTACCAACATAACTATACTATAAGTACAGGAAAAAGAGGGTACATAAACTATAAAGGTCCAACCTAGGTTGGGACAGATGAAAAATAAATGATAAATCTCACTTTTCCCAGCAACAACTCGCAATGAACTTGGGAAGACATGTTTTCAGTTCAACTAGTTTACAAGACTTCAGTAGTAAAAATAAAACTTAACCAGAACGAATTCCCAATGAAACATACACAAGTGATATATCACACAACTATCAAAAATCAAAGACATCCAAACACTACAATCAAAGCCTACAATGCTTTCAAGAGATATATCACACAACTATCCATTTCACTACGCGAATGATGACCATTTCTTCTATGCACCAGGAGCCAAAGGCTGAAACTCCTTGGGAAGCTCCGTCACCACAAGCTGGTTATTCCGGTTGAACACAACTCTATACAGATCCTCAGCCTTCCAATCAACAATACGAGGCTGCAAAACAATGAAACAAATTATCAAAAAAATCATGACACATTAAAAATAAGAACACACAATCAGCCAAACACGGAAAAGTGAAAAGCTCAACTAGAACCCACATCTTTATCTCGAATGTTCCCAACGATCTTTTCACCATCATAGGATCTTGCATACTTCAGAGTATAATGGCCACATTCATTCGCCCCTTGAAGTGGAACCTTCACAAACGTTGGTTTCTTTGCAAAAAGCTCCCAATTGGGCTGCTTACTCGCATTGTACTGAGCATCACCATACACATCCTTCATTACTTGGACCATCTTGGAGATCTGTAAGAAAAGAAAAGAAACCACACATTTTTCAGGTCTAAGAAAAAAGCAGAAACAAAGATGCAGAAAAATTAATCCAGTACAGATAATAAATGTCACTCACAATCTTCTCGCAGTCTTTATGATAGGTGTTCTTTGAAGGACGATGGTTCTTCGGATAAGGTAAAGGGTCAAGGATGTCGACGCTACTTCGGTATTGATTCATGACATATAAGGAAAAGTGGTTCACTTTCTTATCCTTTGGTAAAACCATAGGCTTGAATAGATGCATGATGATCTAAAAACAGATGACAAAAAAAGAGATGTTAAATATTCAAAATAAAAACCAGCATGGCAACAAACAAATAAAACCAAAAATCAGCTAGTAGATCTCACAAGGTCGGCATTGAGCAAGTCTTCATTATCTTTAGCATAGCTCTTGAAATCTCTCGCTGCACTCTTCACATTAAACTCTTTATTTTCATCACCGTAAAACGTACAGTCAAGCACAACCTGCAAAAAAATCCAAAAAAGAAATACACAAGGGAAAAGGATAAACAAAGCAAGGTATTATCAAATCTCGTAAAACAAAAAAGGCGTTCTTGTCTAAGAGAAACAAACGATCTGGTTGGTTACCGTGATGAAATATGGACTCAGCAATACCCTTTTCCCAGACGCAAAATCAACATTTCTATCGGGATCTTTCTTCCAATCATCAATAAGGAAGTCCATTACATCACCCTCCATCATTTGCCCAGGTGCAAAAACTTCCCAGATGCGTTTCCCAGTGAAGCTGCTTACGCTACCATCAGGCTGAGGTATCATTGAGAATGTATTGCTGCAGCACGGACAAGAACAAAAAGCAGGGAAATCAAAGATAAGGCATTCATAGCAGTTCAAGTTGTATACAAAGTAACAGTTCAGGTCATATCTATCTAGCAGTTACAAACAAAAGAGGAAAAGAAGATGAAACGTAATGAGGGATACTCACTCGGCATACTTCTCACATGCTTCATCGCTAAGCAACAGATTATACAACTTGCGAGCCTTGTCCAGGTGAGGGAATATATGAGGCTGAAGCTGCTACACAGGGGAGCAAAACTTTATAGGAGCTCTGGGTGCACGCTTCGTGCTTGTAACATTGCCAGAATCCAAAGCAGGATCCTTCCTAGCACCACCAGCTCTGCGAGCCACTATTCCAGCAAGTGGGGATAAACCCTTGGCAGCAGCAGCGCTCTTGGTGACTCTTCCCATGCCAGCAATCTTGTCAAACGCATCATCATCGCTGTCTATCAATTCCACAATGGGATTCTTGGGTGTAGAGGGGCTCTCTGCACAAGCAGCCGTAGAACCTTTCAGAGCTCCCAACCGCCCCTTAAGAACACTAGACCTTGTCTTTTCTGGAGAACGCCACTGACTAAGATCAATAGATACGCGTTCGAGCTCCGAGAACTGGATGCCAAAGATCCTGTAGTCATGCTCATTAAGATCCAGCCACTCACCTGCAAAAATTAAAAAAAATAAAAGAAAGCATCAAGGGTAAAGTTCAAATACACAAATCATGACAGTACCAATCAAAGAAGTACAAGTTGCAAAAAATTACAAAAGGTCATGCATTACATACAGGGTTCGATGCCAAACAAACCACGGAAGTCAACATCAAACACATCGCTAGTTGCGCAGGTGTACAGAAAAGTCTTCCTAATGTCAAGAATGTATTCATGGCTGTAATCTAACATTTCAATCACACCATCCTCCCAGCAATGATAGCTCTTGCAGCTTTATAGCATAAAGAATCCACAATCATGCCTGTTAACAAAAGAAAAAACAGAATGGGTACATCACAAATCCGAAAACACAGTAACACCACCCTCCCACCAACAAAAACAACTAACAAAAACTCATTAAAAACGGATACTCACGTGTTTTTCTGCTGCGGCACCCGCACAAACTCGCAAGAGAAACCATCAATATGCACCGGCAAGAACGGTTTCGCCCTGTCTACGCTAGACTCCCTCCAAACCTTCTTTATGTTATCTGTCATATTCCTTAAGAATCTAACTGCATCACTCCAGGTTTCATCGCGCAGTGAATCAAGACACTCAAAATGACGGAACCTCAAATTCAGAACAATCAAGCACCAATGCCCAGATTCTTCGCTAGGCTTCATGGTAGCCGCAATGGACGACGAATCAAAAGAAGGGAAGAGAAGCTGACAAAAAAATCACAGAGGAAAAATGAATTTAACAAAACATAATGTAAAAAAAAATTCAGCCTCCAAACAATAAAATAATAGAAAAAAGTGAAATTCTGAAGTACAAACAAAAAATAAGATAATCATAAGTTTTAATTGAGTAAGCAAAACACTACAAAAAATATATGCTACTCTAGTTAAAATTGCAACAAACATATCAGTTCAATTTCCTTGCGACAATAAGTTCAGCTTCACACAAAAGAAGCACACATCATTCATAAGTGCATGGCTAAAAAGCAGGCTGCTCAAGTTCTTTCAACCACCACCCAAACTTGCAAGAAAAACATGACAGTTCTAGTTCATGAGTACAAAAAGTACAAGTTCACCTACTTGGTCAAAACCATCAGCGCACGATCTCATAAACCAATTTAGAACATTGGAATCAATATTTCCATCACGGATCTTGGTCTATTGTACAAAAAGAACAACAACAGTTAGAAAATTGGCAAAAACAAGTTATCATCCTATCTACAAAAGCAAAGTACTCACCGTCACCCATCTGGGAACTATCAACTTGTCAGTGTCTCGGTACTTCTGACGTAGAGAATATAAAACAACGTCAGCACTGTCTGAGTTGAGAATGCCCGTGGGGACAAACGCTTTAGCAATAGAACCAACACTGGCATCACACTCTTTATTTTGAAACATTGGCTTGTCACTAAGAAAACACAAAAAATTACACGAATTAAAACTACTGCAATAACAACAATAGTCATATGAGAGAAAGAAAAGGATACGAAAATGATACGGGCAAAATCCCAAACTAACCGTTTTGCACGATTCGTGCGCAACCTCGTAACAGTGAAGAAAAACATATCAACCTTAACCACATTTCCACTTTCTGCTTGCAAAAAAAGAAGAAAAATAATAAGTTCAAGCACTGCAAGTGAACATGCCCAAAATGCCAAAATTGAGAAGTACGCCTCATTTACAAGTCCTTACCTGCACTATCAGTGTTTGACGACGACGGTAGTTCCTGCGATGAGACCAATATGCCTCCAGTTTCAGGGTTTGATGATGGCACATGCACATCCTGAGAGGACACCAATATCACTGCGCTTTCAGGGTATGTGGAAAGAAAATCCTGGGACGACACAAGCACCTCCTGCATCAAGGGGCCAGAAGAAATCGACAGAAGTAAATCATCATCCTCGGATGGCACCTCCTCCATGCTAGAAGCATCTTGCAATGCATCACCATAATCAAGCCCTCTAGGCGGGAAATTTTCCGGCGGCAAATCTTCAAAATCAGAAAGATTTTCATTCCCAGCAATACCAACACCAGACGGTTTGCCATCAAGTATGCTAGCAGCACCAAAATCCTCATCAACAACTTTGGCACCAACATCGCGCCCACTACTCAATGGAACACCGTGAGCATCATCTCCACCACTAACAACAACCTCACAATCAACATCAGTCATCTAAAGAAATAAAAATTCAGAAAAAGTGAATAATATGAGCAAAACTAATAATAAAAAATAAGCTCGCGAGAGGTGCACAGAAAAACAAAACCTTAGAAGCATTCACAGAAACATCATCGATCTTGCTGTTGCTAACATTAAAAGCAACATCACCAACATGCGAACAAGGCTCGTCGCCAACAACAGCACCCTGATTTCATATGTAATGAAAACAAAAAAAACAATGCTATTATTAGCAACAATAATCACAAGGAATTAAACCACATTGGTGCACATGAATCATTAACTCCACGGTCAACAACAGCATCAACATTATGACTGGTCTCGTGTCAAAACAAAAAATTAATAAACAGATGAAGATCAGGAAGTTCAACTAGAATACTGACAGCAGAACAACATAGTAAAAACGTACAAACACAGAGGACTGACTCACATCAACAACAGGCTGCTCCAAGACAACATCGTTCGTATGGTGATCAGAAACATTAACCTCAGTACCATCATCAGCCCTGCTGTCTGTGGAGGCAGCCTCAGCCTGCTCAATCTGCATGGAGGAAAAATTAATAAATAGATAAAGATGAGAAACTTCAACTACAATACTAACAGCAGAACAACATAGTAAAAATTGCAAACACTGAGGACTCACTCACATCATCAACAGCGCGCTCCAAGCCAACATCATTCGTTTCATGATCGGGAACATTAGCCTCAGTACCATCACCAGCCCTGCTGTCGGTGGCAGCAGCCTCATCCTGCTTAATCTTCCTGATAACAACTTTTGCACTTTCTTCATATGGCTTGCAGCGAGAGTCTTGCATACTTTTGAAACGCTTCATGTTGTTCAACAGACGAACCGAGCTCTGAACTAGATCAGCAGCACCTTCACGCATATCACCAATTAAAATTCTCTCCATCTCAATATAGTCCAATGCTTCCTCAATGTTAAATTGATGACCTTCAGGAAGGATAACACTGATACAGCTCATACACTCAACTGTCGTTGGGACCTTTTGCAGCTCAGAACACACATTTATAAAAATATGCTCAGCGCGCTCCAACATAGAAACAACAACATCAATACCAAAACCCTGTCTTTGTGAAGTACTAGCATTACTAGGGCCAGGGGGAACATAACCAGCACCCTCAACACCACGATCACCTCTCTACTCATCGTGCAGAGATGAAGACTTGGGAACCTGAGACGACGGTATTTCCAGGACTGGCCGTTTATACTGTCGGAAAAAAACAACCTCCTCTTGAGTTTTCGTCTACAAAACAAGGGGGGAAATAGTTAATTAAGCAATGCAACACACAAGGGAAAATAAAAACATGATATCAGATTTAAATCAATAGGACTATCAATCTTTAGCTGTCAGTGCCAATTTATTAGTATTTACCGACATGACAATTTAGCAAAGATATTCAGTTCAACCACACATGAAACAACAGTACTAAAAATCGTACCTAAACCTCACAAAGCTTAAGAAACAACAGTACTCTGCGGGACACATGTTCACTCCAGCAAAAAAAGCTATACCTAAATAAAAAAAGGTCTGCAAGACACGAAAGAAATAAAAGTTCATCGGAAGCTTCCCAAACACCCAAGTCTTTGGATCTACATTGCCTTTTTTATCAAATCTGCATCAACCAGATCAGAAAGCTTGACAGGATCCATGAAACATATGCGGGGGACTCGCATGTTAGGCTCCGCAGTCTTGCCATGGATAAGGCAGTCAAGGTACATTAGTACAGGCCCTATAGCACAGCCTGTGATTGCCTTCCCCATCGTAACACCATCTTGGTACTTGACAACAGCCCTTCTAAGCTCATCAACCATCAGCTGACAATAATCCATATTAGCCATGTCCTCAAAGACAAGACCCTCAAACATTGCTGCCTCTCTGGAAACACGCGGGGCGGCACCAGGCAACACAACCTTCATAAACACAATAATGAAGAACACTTTCAGAGCAAGGTCATCTTTGCTAGGATCCTTGACGAGCACCTTGAGCTTATTCCTCAAATCCTTTGTCTTGATATCTACGTTCCTGCTAATGTCAAGCTCCAATCTTAACTTCATCAGAGCGTCATCATATCCATCCTCTAACGGCCTTGGCGGAGAACGACCACCACGAGGGAACCCAAATAATTGATGTATACCATCGCTAGTGATGCAAAGCTTCTTATTAGCCTCACCCATGTCAAGAGTCATCGTATCAGGATCTATCCTCAGGTACAAAACTGCCATCAGAGGGCGGGAAATGTTAGACTTCACCCTCCAATTGAAGATAGAACCAAAACCAGCTGCACGAACCCTAGCCACATGCCGACTCTCAAGCAATTTAGCACAAGCTTCAACCTCTCCCAACGAACATCGCACAGTCAAGTTCAATTTCCGTTGGTCACCTTCATCCAAGGCATCTTTTCTGGCATTGTGTCCCACCGGCTTGACCGGACTCATAACGCTAACAGGCTGTAAAATGAAAATAAAGAAGCCACACCTTAAATAAATTAATATAGGAAACAAAACAAGTAGAAAAAAAAGAAAAGATTGCACAAGTTCAAGTATTGAAACAACATAAGTACCACACTCGATTGATGCAAACAATGACCAGCCTCCCCTGGCCAGCATAAAAGCCCAGACACAATTAAATAATTGCAAGGACAACTAGTCAGTCACATATAGTACAAAAGACTTACCACTGCAAATTCATCTTCAAAATCAACTTTGATATCATTTTCTTCAGATACAATATCTTCATCTTCGACACGAGCACGCTTCTTCACACCTTTGTTCACCTTCGCAGGATGAACTTTACGCTTATTATTTTCTTTCAACAAAGAGCGCTCTCGAAGAGGAGAAGAAGAAGGCTTCTTGTTTGTCAAAACCCGTGGACTACGACGAACAGGGGAGCCACCAAGTTTGCTTGGACCAATCTTCACAGCAGCACTATACCCATTAGCTTTGCTACTACCAGGTTGGGAACCAGCTTTCACACATGGGCTACGCCTCTGTGTGCCATCAGGATTTCGATCTAACATCTTCCTCTTCAAAACAACTTTCTTCTCCTTAACTGCATCACGAGTAAACACTTGTGTCAAACGAGTTTGCAACAAGTTTGTCTTCACAGGCATGTCACTTCCATGAGATCCAGCATCAATAGTTGAAAAGGCCGCGTCACCACCTTCATCACCTATGCCTTCAGGAGCTTGAGCAACATCCCGATCACTTCATTGAACACAGGCAGCCTTTTGATGCCGTTCCAACTCCTTTCTCCTCTGGAAATCACATTTCTTCTTTCTTATCCTTTCATCCTCGAGCTGTAACTACATAGGAACATCCTTAGCCTGAGTAACAGGCTCAGTGCCATCAACACTCTGTGACTGAGTAACAGACAACTGCAAGCTGCCATCAACATCATCAACGTTAAGAGAATACATTCCATCATTTATATCCTTCACAACATCAGAAATGTCCTCAGCAACACCATGGCTGTCATTAACTGCATAAACCAACAAACATAAGCATGCACGTATAAGATCAAAACAAAATCAACATTGGAGAGACAAGATAAATAAAGCGCATAGCATCAGACACAAACAAAAGGAACAACTGATGTAGCTAAGCATATTAATGTATTCAAGGCTGATAAAAAAATAGCAAATATAAGGGAAACACCAGCAACATCCGCAAGTTCTTCTAACGGATTTGGTGTCTCAAAAATAACATTCACAAGATCTTGAAAGCGTTCTGATTTTTCAGAATCAGGAGGCACCGACACTCCAACATTTGCAACAACATCATAATTAGCAAAAAAGTACATGAACAAGCATTCAGTTCAACTATATGAACACTACAAGTACACCCAATAAAACAATATGAACCCACCACTGACGCAACAAAACTTAAGAATGAAAACTCTTTCAACATCATACCAGTTCTTCTCTGACTACTACAACCTATTCAAATGCCAGGACAACAGTTCCAACTACAGAAGGTGATCAGTACTACAACATGTCTGCAGGTCACGTCAACCACCAAACCTATACACACCACACAATCCAGGGCAAATTTAACAACTATGAAAAAACATACAACTTATAAAGTCGATACGACCACACCTATATAGCCTAAAAACCAGATCTGTTAAAACATCATCCAAATTACAAGGAAAAATCACCTGCATTTAACTTGTCCGGACTGGATGATGTACCCATTGAGATGTACAGACCTAAAATCTGCCGAATCAGATCTGGAAGACACATGAACAAAAATTAGGGCTCTGACCTATTTCAGAAAAAGAAGCACGCCATACAAAGCAAAACTCTTACAAGCAAACACAAAATCCGCCACAGAATCGAATATCACTGTCGCCAACCACTCGTTCAAGAGCAAAGGAACCCTAGCGAATCCAGCCTGAAACAGCAAAGAGAGCAAGAGCTAAGAAATAGAGGGAAAATCTGTACATAAGAGGACGCAAGGGAAGTCAATCGCACACCAAAAGGATCAAACAGAGCACCCAGACCTCCACCCCTGGGGTTCAACCCGCCGGCCGAAGCTCCCGCGGTGAAACAGAGAAGCAACTTCTCTGCAAGAAGAGGGGAACGAAGAAGGAATCAATTTGGAGAGGGGAGCGGAGCAGAACGGGGGAGAGCGGAGGTTAAAAGGTGAGTGGGAGAAAACCGACGGCTAAAGCCCAGAACCGTGGCGAAGCCCACTATCTCTGGGCAGTTATCAAAAATAATAGCAAAAATTAAAAACAATAAAAAAATAAATACAATAAAAAAATTAATATAGAGGGAGAAAACAAACAACTAAAGTACAGATAATAACTCACAATAGTACAATAAAAAATTATCAAAAAGTACAAATGAAATAATAATTCGTAAAGGTGCTAGTTTTTCACCCCAAAACATAAAGATAAGATAACGAGCGCAAATACTATGCCCCTCGGTGCACTGCGATGCGTGAGCAAGTCCATACAAGGATGATGCGTCAGTACAACTATGCCCCTCGGTGCGATACGGTGCGGGGGCAAGTCATGTTACGGACTCGCCTCCGCATGCGATGCCGCGGCATGCCGCGTCGTCGCCTGCTACGGCTCGTTCCTGGCTCGGCCTCGTCGGGATGGGGGAGGGGGTCCCGACCCCCCCGGCTCGGCCTCGCGCTAACGCGGCAGTGCGCTCGTTTGACAGGCACAGTGCAGTTATTCTGTTCCCCCCCACACGCACCCACACACCCCCTAGAAAAGATAGATAATGGGGGCAAGTCCATACAAGGAAGATGTGTCAGTACAACTATGCATCGAGGGGCAGTGCGCTTATTC
>NC_057806.1:368577813-368709335 GCF_018294505.1 Triticum aestivum | reverse complement strand
TCTGTTCCCCCCACACGCACCCACACACCCCCTAAAAAAGATAGATAATGGGGGCAAGTCCATACAAGGAAGATGTGTCAGTACAACTATGCACCGAGGGGCAGTGCGGTTATTCTGTCCCCCCCACACGCACCCACACACCCCTAAGATAGATAATGGGGGCAAGTCATGTTACGGACTCGCCTCCGCATGCGACGCCACAGCACGCCGCGTCGTCGCCTGCTACAGCTCGTTCCTAGAAAAAAACTCATAAGAACTAGAACAAAAAAGTATCAGTCCAATTTACTGGTGGAATCAAGTACTAGATTCTAAAAAAAAATTGACGCCACAACGATCATAAAAAGTATCAGTCCAATTTACTGGTGGAGTCAAGTACTACATTCGAACAAAAACAACAAAAAAAAATTGACCGCCCAAGGACAGGCCCAGGCCATGATGCTGCTAGATAACTTGAACTCGAGCCCATAGGTGAATCCCTAGTAGTCCGCACAATGCAGGGCCCCACCGATCAGGGCCCACAGGTCAAAGAGAGAGAGCGAGCGCCGTGTATAAGCGCTCTGGTAAGTTTTCAGAGGAGTTTGACTGGTGTGCTTCGCCTGTGCTTATAAACTGGTCTACAACCCCCTCGACTAGCGAGGTGGGACTAAACCCATAGCGCACGCGCACGCCGTGCTGCACAGCCGCGCGGACGAGCTATCTGGGCCGAAAACAGCGACTCAGCCAGATGGCCCAACTCAGTACTTCGCCCCATTACAAAATTCCAGTCGATCACACACGACAAAAAAAAATTCAGATATTATGAAAAAAACTCACAAGAAATGAGTTCAACAACAAAAAAAATGTAAAAAGTTCAAACACATCTTAACTTTAAGAACTAAAAAAATAGAAATACATATGTTTTTTTGGAAAATTAAACGTAGTATTTGTAAATAAAAATTTCAGAAGCAAAATTATAAAAAGTTCAACTACTACAATTCATAAGGTTCAAGTAAAAAAATACTGTGTAGCAAAAGATGAAAATCTTCTAATTCTAAAAAATACTAGAAATATCATTATTTATCTGTTTAAAAAATGTGATCCAAAATTCATCTAGAAAACATAGGAAAAAATGTTATACAACAAACAAATTTGATTGGTAATTGACAACCTAAAATAGTTCAGTACTATCATTAACAGAATGTAAGTTCAGCAATCTAGAAACCAAATAAAGGGGTTCTACAAACATCATTAGCGTATAGTTCCTTCTCCGAGCTATGTACATGAAACATATACCAGTCAAAACAAAGGATGCCCATTAGTTCAACTATAGAATTGTTCAAGTACTAATATAAAGAAAGATATAAATAAAGCAGTTATTCTTGAGCAAAAACAGATAGGAAAAATTATACTAGCCATGCAGCTTTTGACCACAAATCAGTTCAACTTAAGATAAAACATCAGTTCAAAAACTGCACATTTCAAAAACATATGCAGATAAAACAACACATTCAGAGGGGAGACAGTTCAATTCATTTATTCATTTCAAACATCTGCTCCCTCACAACACAAAATCTTAAAAACATAACATTCACTACTTCAATCATAATGATCAAAGAAACGACGCCATTTAGCCCTAGTGGATGGATGTGGAGCCGTGGCTGCTCTAGCCCTAGCCCAACTAATGATCTGAACATGGTTCCTTCCCCTGCCCTCTGGGAAAAGAAGCTCCAATTCATTGGAGTTGTAGGTATCCATCACCTTGCGCGCAAGGAGTCTGTTAAACACTGCATCTACTTCCTCCTCGGCAGCAGGTTGTGCCATCTGCCTGCGCCTCCGCCTCCTCCTCCTCCTCTGCTCCACTGCTGCAGCCCTCATGTCGACGGCTTCCCCCTCCTCCTCTATTACCTCTCCCAACTCAGGATCCATTCTGGCTTTTCTCTTTGGTTGCAGCTGGTGGAACGAAAGTGACAGAGGGCTCGGCCTTTATACTCAAAGTGCAAAGGGTATGGGGGTAGGCAGCCAGTACAAGAAACTTGCTCCAATGTCAACTCACAATAATTGCAAGCTTTGACATTGAGCAGTCCAACTACACATGCGGCGGCAGTAATTCTAAACAACACTGAAAACACACAACTTAATTACGCAAATTTGACCAGATTACAAGAAATCGTAGGCTTCAGTCAGCCACCAAACACCACCTCGTCCAACGACCAATTCCTAGTCTACCGGACACGTTTGAGCTAACGGCCACACCATTACACGGGAACGAACACTGCAACACTAGCTACTGCATGCAGAAAACATAGACTATGAGCATGTACAAGAACGACTCCTGGTGCATTCTTATTCTGACGAAACTGAATAAATCGACACTTAGCTTAACTGAAAAAGGAAGTAGCAGGATTCTCTGTCTAATAGTAGTGGCTGTGGCACTGGCAGTAGCAGCGGAAGCAATAGGGGCCACAGCAGGGAGGCTGCAGGCGCGCATAGCAGCAGAAGGCATGGGTTTGCACGCATGCGTAGGTGGGTGTGGTCGGAGCAGGCACGATGGGGCGACGCAAGACAGGCAGAGGGCGCAGGCTGGATGGGGCGGCTGCGGGTGTGCGCACAGGGTGCGACCAGAGGAGCGCGGGCACGGTGCAGTGAGCGCTGGGAACGGGTCATCGGGTGTGGCCGACGCATGATCACGTCGGCGACGATCTATGACTACCAGAGCAGAGCATGGGGAGAGAGGGAGGATGCGGGGCTCACTACCGTTGCAGAGAAGGCCCAGGGACGACTTGAGACGGCCGGAGTCAACGACTGCGGTTGGCGGTCTGAGGAGGATGACGAAGGTCGGGGACGAGGACGACATGCGATGGGGCGGGGCTGATTAGGTGACAACGACGAGCAGCGCACGGCGACAGGGACGAACGCATGACGATGAGGAGCAACGAATGGCCCGCAGCATCGCGCCGGAGAACGCCCGAAAGCTCCACGTTGCATCCCCTGTCTCCGCCGCTGTACACACAGGAAGATCGGTTCAAGTAGAAAACCTCGTCAGTCCAACCTGTACACCACATCAGTTCATGAAGGGTAACAGAATAATATTCTGTTATGCGTAACAGAATAGCCTAGATGTATATATATATATATATATATATATATATATATATATATATATATATATACGAGCAACAATATATCATTTTTTGGGACTAACCTATTAACTTAGTGCCCAGTGCCAGATGCTATTTTTTGCTTTTTCGGTTTTTCAGAATATCAGTACCAAATGAAGTCCAAAAGCCATGAAACTTTTTGTGATTTTTTTCTGGACATAAGAGAACCTGGAAGCTTCGGGAGGAGATGAGAAGATGGAGCAATGGCCTGCAAGGCACCAGGGCGCGCCCTCGTGGCTTGTTGGGTCCACATGGCTCCGTTTGACCTAATATGCATCTATAAATTCTCTAAAATAGTGAAACCAACAAAGGAGTCCATGAAATAATTTTTCGACCGTCGCAAGTTCCAAAACCACAAGATCCCATCTGGAGGCCTTTCCGGCACTCTGTTGGAGGGGGATTCGATCACGGAGGGGCTCTACATCATCCTTGCTGCCCTTCCGATGACGCGTGAGTAGTTTACCACAGACCTATGGGTCCATAATTAGTAGCTAGATGGCTTCTTCTCTCGATTTGATATTCAATCCTTGATGTTCTTGGAGTTCTATCCGATGTAATCACTTCTTGCGGTGTGTTTGTTGGGATCAGATGAATTGTGAGTTTATGATAAGATCTATCCATGAATACTATTTTAGTATTCTCTGAACTCTTTCATGCATGATTACTATAGCTTCGTATTTCTCTCTAATCTATTGATTTGGTTTGCCCAACTAGATTGATTTTCTTGCAATGGGAGAGGTGCTTTGTAATGGGTTCGATCTTAGGGTGCTCAATCCCAGTGACAGAAGGGGACATGACACGTATGTATCATTGCTATTAAGGGTAAAAAGATGGGGTTTATTCATACATGAGTTTATCTTGTCTACATCATGTCATCGTGCTTAAGGAATTACTCTGTTCTTTATCAACTTAATACTTTAGATGCATGCTGGATAGCGATCGATGTGTGAAGTAATAGTAGTAGATGCAAGCAGGAGTTGGTCTATTTGTCTCAGACATGATGCCTATATATGATCATTGCCTTGGATATCGTCATAATTATTTGCTTTTCTATCAGTTGCCCAATAGTAATTTGTTTACCCACCATATGCTACTTTCTTCAGAGAAGCCTCTATTGAAAACTATGCCCCCGGGTCTATCTTTCTATTGGGAAATGTAGCATGTAATTTCAAAAAAATTCCTACGCTCACGGAAGATATATCTAGGAGATGCATAGCAACGAGAGGGGGAGAGTGTGTCCATGTACCCTCGTAGACCAAAAGCGGAAGCGTCTGACAACGCGGTTGATGTAGTCAAACTTCTTCTCGTTCCGTCCGATCAAGCACCAAACATACGTCACCTCTGAGTTCTGCACACGTTCAACTCAATGATGTCCCTCGAACTCTTGATCCAACAAAGTGTCGAGGGAGAGTTCCGTCAGCACGATGGCGTGGTGACGGTGATGGTGAAGTGATCCGGGCAGGGCTTTGCCTAAGCACTACGAAGATATGACCGGATGCGTAAACTGTGGAGGGAGGCGCCACACATGGCTAACATATGTTGTTGTGTGTTCTAGGCACCTCCCCTCATATATATAGGTGGGAGGGAGAGGGAGCAGCCAAGGGGGAGCCCAAGTAGGAGGAATCCTACTTGGGGCCCTAGTGCAATTTGCCCCCCTTACCATAACTTCCAGAGGGGGAAGGAAGGAGGAGGGAGGAGAGAAGGAAGGGGGAGGAAGAGTCCCTCCCCTTCCTTTCTCTCTTCTCCTCTTTCCTTCCCCTCCTATTTCGGCCTACATGGGGCGCACCAGCCCCTTAGGGGCTGGTCTATCCCCCTCTTGGCCCATTAGGCCCATGTAGTTGTCGGGGGGATGCCCGGAACCCCTTCCGGTGACCCCATATGTATTCGGTACCCCCGGAACACTTCCAGTGTACAAATACCATCATACTATGTATCAATATTTACCTCTAGACCATTTTGAGACTCCTCGTCATGTCCGTGATCTCATCCGGGACTCCGAACAACATTTGGTCACCAAATCACATAAATCATATAATACAAAATCATCATCGAACGTTAAGCGTGCAGACGCTATGGGTTCGAGAACTATGTAGACATGACTGAGACATCTCTCTGGTCAATAACCAACATCGGAACCTGGACGCATCTTTATCGGTCGTACCGTAATGACAACATACGTTATTCCCTTTGTCATCGGTATGTTACTTGCCCGAGATTCGATCGTCGATATCTTCATACCTAGTTCAATCTAGTTACCGAAAAGTCTCTTTACTCGTTCCATAATACATCATCATGCAACTAACTCATTAGTCACATTGCTTTCAAGGCTTCTTATGATGTGTATTACCGAGAGGGCCCAGAAGTACCTCTCCGATAGTCGGAGTGACAAATCCTAATCTTGATCTATGCCAACCCAACAAGCACCTTTGGAGATACCTGTAGAGCATCTTTATAGTCACCCAGTAATGTTGTGACGTTTGATAGCACACAAGGTATTCCTCCGTGAAAGTGCTAGTGATCGACTAGAGGGGGGGGGTGAATAGGCGATTTTTATGAAAGTCTTCAAAACATGTAAGTTTCGAAGACAAATGATAGAAATAAACCTATTACCATGCAGCGGAAGGTAGACTACACTAGGCAAACCATAGTCACATATTCAATGAAGTGAAAGCACAATGACTAATAGCAGCTAGGCAGTAAGGATCAGGTAGGAAGACATTGAGAAGCCAATCAGTACACGTAATCACTTAGTGAAGTCGAATGGCGATGCTATCGTACAATGACTTCACAAGAACCAACAGTAAGTAAAGGGAAGGGAAGGATGAAACCAGTGACTCGTTGAAGACAATGATTTGTTGGACCAGTTCCAGTTGCTGTGACAACTGTACGTCTGGTTAGGGAGGCTGAGATTCAACTCAGAAGACCTCGTCTTCACCTTATTCCCCTTGAGCTAAGGACACCCAGTCCTCGCCCAATCACTCTGGTAAGTCTTCAAGGTAGACTTCCAAACCTTCACAGACTTTGTTCACCTGCGATCCACAATGACTCTTGGATACTCAGAACGCGATGCCTAACCGGCGGGAGGATTCACAGTCCTCAAGTGTAATAAGTCTTCAGATCACACAGACAAGAAGACTTAAGTGATGCCTAACACTCTTTGGCTCTGGGTGGTTAGGGCTTTATCCTCTCAAGGAATTCTCTCTCAAAGGCTTTGAGGTGGGTTTCTCTCAAACGACAAAAGCCGTACTTTAACTTTTGCAGCCAACTGTTTATGGTTGTAGGGGGTGGGCTATTTATAGCCACTAGGCAACCCGACCCGATTTGTCTGAAATGACCCTGGGTCACTAAGGAACTGACACGTGTTCCAACGGTCAGATTTCAAACACACATGGCAACTTTACTTGGGCTACAAGAAAAGCTAACTTGTCCAACTCTGAACAAGATTCGCTCTCATAGTCTTCACTCAAAGACATAGGATTTTGGTTAAGCATCACTTCAATCATTCTGACTGGTTCTCTTGGACCCCACTTAACAGTACGGTGGTTCCTATGACTCAACAAAGAAGAAAAAGAACTATGAAAGGTCTAAGTCTTCGCACTCCATAGTCTTCATGCGATGTCTTCTCTTGTCATAGTCTTCAATGTGAATGTCTTCACATACCACCTTTGACTTCAATGTCTTCATACATTTTAGGGGTCATCTCTGGTAGGAAAACCAAATCAATGAGGGACTTCTACCTGTGTTATCCTGCAATTCTCACAAACACATTAGTCCCTCAACTAGGTTTGTCGTCAATACTCCAAAACCAACTAGGGGTGGCACTAGATGCACTTACAATCTCCCCCTTTTTGGTGATTGATGACAAACTAGTTGAAGTTTTCAGCGGGGAATATAATATGTGCAATTGTAAAGGATAAGGAATTGTCTTCATAAGTTGCAAGGGCTCCCCCTGAAGATGTGCATATAAGTAATTTGCTTTTGGAATGCAAATGCACATGGCAGGTTGTACTTGTGGAGATCCTCTTCAACTTATGATGACAATTCATCATGCATGAAAAGTATGTGAAGATAATGACATGCATAATGAAAAATGGACGTCTGCAAAATGATCTAAGTGCGGAATTTATCGTCGCACATGCGGAATTTATCATCGCATCACAGAATAGCAAATAAGTAGCAGACGACCATCGAGTTTAAGTGTTACAACTCAAAGAACCAACTGTATCAAAACGAGAGTTGTAAACACTAGGCAAAACATAAAATAACCGCTCATATGGACCCGCTTGAAGACTATCAAACTCATATGCTTCTCCCCTTTTGTTAGTAAGGACCAAAAAGGTTTGAAGACATAGAGCATCTACTCGTTCCCATGAGGAGTAGACGAAGCAGCAAGGTCTTCGGTGGTGTTCGGCGGTGCAGAAGAACTCGGAGCAGTGTCGATGCATGCAGAAGTAGGGGGCGGTGAAGTGGCATCATCTTCATCCTCGATCACTCTGGCATTCACAGTTGCCGCAGAGGAAGAGAACTCAGAGTCTTCAAGAGATGGAGTTCGTCGTAGCACAGTCCTTCGGGGAGGTGTGGAGTCAAACTTGAAACGTTCAGAGAAGCCATCCTCTTGAAGATCATCCTCAGAACACATAAGCGTCAGCCCTTTCCATGTACGCCGACATGTTTCATGGGCAACAATGGCATTCTTGGTGGCAAGATTTCGAATGCGGTTGACATCCACCAAGAGGCTTCGCATTTGGCGCTTCAGCCAGTCATGATGCCTATCCTGTTTCTGATGAAGAGCTACTAGAAGCTCTCGGTCATTGAGAACACGAGATCGCTTCTTGGGCCGTTGGGCAATGGTGCTTTCAGTGGCTTTAGTGAGGGCACGATGAGGTGCACGTATAGTACCAGCCAGAGGATAAACACGAGTGACTGCTTCAACTCCTTCAATGTTCTGAGAGAAACTTTGATGCTCAGCATTCTGAAGACTAAGAGGCTCCTTGGCAGGCTTTGGATAAATGGCTTGAACAGACATATCCACATTAGGCAGAAAGATCCGATGATTGCGAGCAGATGGCTGATATGAGATAGCTGAGTGGAGTTTAATCAGCCGCATTATCCATGGAGCGTAGAACTTCAAGCCAAAAAGATCAGATCCTGATGCAGCAAGTTGGCGGATGAAGAAGTCTTGTGCGTTGAAGCATTTGCCGTGAAGAATATAGAAGACCAAAGTCTTCATTGCACCTTCCAGCTTTGCATGTGGAGAATGTCCTTTGATGGGCCAGAGAGTTCACCTTATAATGTGATAGATAGTCCGTGGCAGATACTCAAGGTCTTCAACAAAGAACTCCTTAGGATATGCAGCATCTGGAGGCAAAGGCTTCATCATACTGAGCATCTGACTCATGTTCGGTTCAGGCTTCTGAAAGATGCTCTCCATAGCTTCACTGTGAAGCTGAAAGCCAGGTTCATAGAGATCTCCAGGAGTGGGCAAACCAGTGAGCTCAATGATATCAAAGGCTTTGGCTTCCTGATGAACATTTACAGTCATCCACTCAAGGACCCAAGTCTTCGGATCTCTGTTGTAGCCTCGTATGTGGAGAGTGGCATAAAATTGGAGCAGCAACTCTTTGTTCCAGTGCTCTTGGTCGGTGACGAAGGGGCAACAATCCAACCTCTTTGAAGCAATCCAGAGCTTCTTCCAAGCAGGGCAGACCAGTTATTGCTTCGGTGAAGACGCATATGAGGGAAGATGCGACCTTGATTGTACAGAATGCATGAGTAATAACTTCGCTGCGGATAGCTCCAGAACCGATCATAAGATATTCTTTCCCTTGAGTAGGGGTTCTTGGAGCTATTGAAGAAGGTGTTGTCTGCTTTGAAGCCGTTGACATTAAAGGATCTAGGTGCTGATGCAAGACCCGGAAACCTGGGCAATCTTGGCATTGGCTTCTGTACCTGAGGCCTGTGCTCAACATGATAATCAAACCGAGGACCAGTAGCAGGTGCAGGAACAGGAGCAGTGGCAGAGGCGTTGGGCTGCACAACAGAGGCTTCAGGAGCAGTTGCATCAATGGCTTCATTGACTTCTGGCATTGGTGCATGCTCTACATTTGCTTCAGCCATGACAACGTCATTGGCTTCATTTGTGTTGGTGGTGGCAGACTCAAGATTTTCTACCTCCACTTGATGAGCTGGAGGGTCGGGCACAGACACGTTCTCCTCGAGAACAGCTTCTTCAGTAGTTGGGGGAATAGGGACATGTTCTTCTTCTTGGTGTCGTCGGCTGATGCAGCCGGAATGTCTTCAGCAGCTTTAGCCTCAGACTCGGAGGCATTCACAGTAGGAGTGGCATCTGGAAACACTTGACGTGCAATAGATTGTGGGGCACTTCTCTTTCTGGAACGCTAGAAAGAGGGACTTGTGACCTTGATCCTTTGCGAAGCCTGCGTAACGCTGGCGACGCCTCTGGAGATGGAGTTGGCTGGGCCTCAAAGTCATCTTCTTCTTCTTGCCGGGGTGGTGTGACTTGTTGTTGTGGGTGATCAGCCCATGATGCATCCTGAGCAATTGGCGTCAGGGGATGACCAATGCTGATGAGTTCGCTGTGCGTAAGCACAGGCGATGATACCTGTTGGTGCTCGATCGAAGGAAGAACTACATCATCTTCAACATTGTCATGGTGACCAATGTCTTCAGCAGCGGTGGGATCAACTGCTGGAATGTCTTCAGCTGTATGAGCCTCTGTGGAAGCAGGCTCATGGACAATCAGTTGGCGCTCTTGGTGTGTAGATGCAGGGCGAACCATTGAGATAGGTTCAACAACTAAGGGCTCTGTGGGAGCAGCCCGTTCCTTCTTGGTCTTCCGCTTCTTCTTGGAGATTCTTCTCTTTATTGCTGTCACCCTCCTTGACTGCATCAACCATGTACACGTCATACGAAGAGGTGGTCGTCCAGTGTCCGGTAAACGGTGGGTTTTTGGCTTGCTCCTCTCCGGCATCGTTTTCCATACCGTCGATGTCTTCGGAGCCGTAATCGAGCATGTCAGTTAAGTCCTCTACTGTGGCGATGAAGTGGGTGGTGGGTGGGATGTAAAATTGCTTGCTCTCAGCCCCTAGTCCGGGCTGGGCGCAGTTCGGACGTTGCTCCTCTGTAATCATGAGGGATTGCAGCAATTCCAGAGCCTCGCTTAAAGGCGAGGTTTGTTGAGGGAGAAAATAATTCGTGGAGTATGGCAGGAAGGGAATTCCTTGGCCGAGCTCACACGATGCTGACTCTAAGATTTCGGAGCCGGCGTCCGGGGAAGAGTCCGGCTTGGCGATGGATGCCGGAGACGCTACTTCCTCCGGCTCTCCCGTACTGGGCCTAGTGACCTCAGATAGTCCGGCGGGTTTAGAAATCCCGTCTTCGGTACTGGCGAGGCGCTCCGGCTCTAAGGCCATAGCGGAGGTTGGGGTCGTGAATCCTTGGAAAATCAAGTCTCCTCGGATATTAGCGACATAATCCAGGTTTCCAAAACTAATCTGGTGACCTGGGGCATAGCTGTCGATCTGCTCCAGATGGCCAAGCGAGTTGGCCCGTAGTGCGAAGCCGCCGAATATGAAGATCTTGCCGAGGAGAAAAACCTCCCCTAGGGCAGCATCAATGCAGATGATGGATGAAGCCATCGAACCTTCTAACGGTGACACAGTCGAACTCTCAATGAAAGCACCAATGTCGGTGTCAAAACCGGCGGATCTCGGGTAGGGGTCCCGAACTGTGCGTCTGAGGTTGATGGTAACAGGAGACAGGGGACACGAAGTTTTACCCAGGTCCAGGCCCTCTTGATGGAGGTAATACCCTACGTCCTGCTTGATTAATATTGATGAGTATGGGGGTTACAAGAGTTGATCTACCACGAGATCGTAATGGCTAAAACCCTAGAAGTCTAGCCTATATGATTATGATTGTCTTCTCCTCTACGGACTAAACCCTCTGGTTTATATAGACACCAGAGGGGACTAGGGTTGTACAAAGTCAATTACAGAGAAAGGAATCTTCATATCCGAACGCCAAGCTTGCCATTCACGCCAAGGAGAGTCCCATCCGGACACGGTTGAGAGAATATTTAGTCTTGTACCTTCATGGCCCAACAGTCCGGCCCATGTCCAACAGGCCGGACGCCTGATACGTCTCCAACGTATCTATAATTTTTGATTGTTCCATGCTATTATATTACCTGTTTTGGATGTTTAATGGGCATTGTTATGCACTTTTATATTATTTTTTGGACTAACCTACTAACCAAAGGCCAAGTGCAAATTGCTGTTTTTTTGCCTATTTCAGTGTTTCGCAGAACAGGAATATCAAACGGAATGAAACCTCCGGGAGAGTTATTTTTGGAACAAACATGATCCAGGAGACTTGGAGTGGACGTCAAGAAAGAAGCGAGGAGTCCATGAGGCAGGATGGCGCGCCCCCCAGCCTCGTGGGCCCCTGCAGCTCCACCGACCTACTTCTTCCTCCTATATATACCCATATAGCCTAAAAACATCCAGGAGCACCACAAAACCCTATTTCCACCGCCGCAACCTTCTGTACCCGTGAGATCCCATCTTGGGGCCTTTTCCGGCACTCTGTCGGAGGGGCAATCGACCATGGAGGGCTTCTACATCAACACCATGGCCTCTCCGATGATGTGTGAGTAGTTTACAGCAGACCTTCGGGTCCATAGTTATTACCTAGATGGCTTCTTCTCTCTCTTTGGATCTCAATACAAAAATTTCCTCGATTGTCTTGGAGATCTATTCGATGTAATTCTTTCCGCGGTGTGTTTGTCGAGATCCGATGAATTGTGGGTTTATGATCAAGATTATCTATGAACAATATTTGATTATTCTCTGAAATCTTTTATGCATGATTTAATATCTTTGCAAGTCTCTCCGAATTATCAGTTTGGTTTGGCCTACTAGATTGATCTTTCTTGCAATGGGAGAAGTGCTTAGCTTTGGGTTCAATCTTGCGGTGTCCTTTCCCAGTGACAGCAGGGGCAGCAAGGCACGTATTATATTGTTGCCATCGAGGCTAAAAAGATGGGGTTTATATCATATTGCTTGAGTTTATCCCTCTACATCATGTCATCTTGCCTAATGTGTTACTCTGTTCTTATGAACTTAATACTCTACATGCATTCTAGATAGCGGTCGATGTATGGCGTAATAGTAGTAGATACAGAATCATTTCAGTCTACTTGTCGCGGACGTGATGCCTATATACATGATCATGCCTAGATATTCTCATAATTATGCACTTTTCTATCAATTGCTCGACAGTAATTTGTTCACCCACCATAATACTTATGCTATCTTGAGAGAAGCCATTAGTGAAACCTATGGCCACGGGGTCTATTCTCTATTATATTAATCTTCCGTCAACTAGCTATTTCTAGCACCGTTTATTTTGCAATATTTACTTTCAATCTATATCATAAAAATACCAAAATAATAAGAGAAGCCACTTATTCTATCTTGAGAGAAGCCACTAGTGAAACCTATGCCCCCCGGGTCTATTCTCCATTATATTATTCTCCCGTCAACAAGCTATTTCTGTCACCGTTTATTTTGCAATCTATACAATAAAAATACCAAAAATATTTATCTTATTATCTCTATCAGATCTCACTTTCGTAAGTGACCGTGAAGGGATTGACAACCCCTTTATCGTGTTGGTTGCGAGGTTCTTGTTTGTTTGTGCACGTACGAGGGACTTGCGTGTAATCTCCTACTAGATTGATACCTTGGTTCTCAAAAACCGAGGAAAATATTTACGCTACTTTGCTGCATCACCCTTTCCTCTTGAAGGGAAAACCAATGCATGCTCAAGAGGTCGCAATGCCCGAGGACCCCTTAGTCCAGGACTCCCTCACTCACCGCGCACCGCCGTGCTGTTGCGACCGTGCCCTGCACCACCAAGCCCCGCAGTGCCGTGCCACGCCCCGAACGTAGCCTGCCTCGCGCTGCCGCTCTCCGTTCGCTAAGTTGCCCGCACTGCCACGCCTTGCGAGCAGGGCCGGCCTGCTACTGTTGCTCATGTGCTTCGGTCGCCAACGCTGCCGCGCCCCGCCTCTGTCTTTCGCCTGTTAGCCCGACTCGCTATGGCCCTGGTCTATGGCACAGGGGCCCCACTCCCCAGAACGGTTAAAGAAAACAAATGTTAAAATAAATAAATTAGTAATTAATTAATTGATGATTTAATTAATCTTGTTTAACTAATCTAATTAAATGCACTGGTACAATGACGTCCTAAACAAACGGTTTAAACCCCCTTTCCACGACGGCATTTGGAACCGTCGCCAAGTGAGTGTGGGCGATAGGGGGGTCCTTCCCACAAGACCCAAAAATCGTCGGGGATAGGCCCTCCTGGGACCCGGCTGGGGCCGTGCACGATCGGGCGAGGCATGGAAACCCAATCATTTTCGTAGGTGTGTACATCCCACACGGTGAATCCCAAAAATCATTTCCGTAGGTATGTACATCCCACACGATGAATCCTGGAAATCATTTTCGTAGGTATGTATATCCCAGACGGTGAATCCCAGAAATCTTTTCCGTAGGTATGTACATCCCACACGGTGAATCCCAGAAAATCATTTCCGTAGGTATGTACATCCCACACAGTTCTTTGTGTGGAAATGTTTGTGCAAGGTGGCCTAATGCAAATAGTTCGCTACCGGAAGCCATGTGTGATTGTTAGTTGATCAAACACGCCTACTTTCTAGAAACCGTGCGGGTTGTTTGAGTTCATCGCCCATGGTGCTGTCTGAGTAACCGTTTGCAATAGGAAACCCCAATAAGCAGGGTAATTAGCCTATTATTGATAATCCATGTACTAATCAAACTGATATTTCTTATAAAACACGTCAGATGTTTCATATCCGTATAAAAGCAACCAGGGTTTCATAATCGAATTACATCAGATAGCTTCGGCACTCAATTATGCCATTACACAACAACACCAAGTTTCGCATGCAGCATCAAAAACCTTTGGAAAGTAGCATTATACACGGTAAATAGACAGATGAATCTCATCTGGGAAACTACAGAAGCGGAAGGGAAATATTGAGCCTTCAGTGATGTTGAATGTCCTTGCAACTTTAGGCCTGTGGCTATGGATAATTGCCCGCCCAACCTTCGTCCTCTTCAGCAAGACTTCAATATTGTATTGTGGGTGTTGAATGAATACCTTCCTTGCCTCTTGACCATGCAGGTGGTTTGAGAGGTAATCGTCGGTGAACTGCTTTGAAAAGTACTAAAAACAAAGCTATGCATAAATCGCTGTTGTAAATTTTAAAACGGCGCAAGGTGTAAAAACAAGGTAAAAGAGTTGGTACAATCCTATAGTTGACAGATATCTTCTTTCATTGTGCAAACAAAGATCTTGCTGTTATTCATCTCAAGTTTCTTCATCTTAACAATTCTTCTGAGTTTCTTGACTTGACTGATATTCATGGACATCTCATTTCCCCCATATGCAAAATGGGTCGAACAGTGGGTCTAAGCCTATGATAGTAGGACCTACATGTGCAAGACCAAATTGTAAGAAACCTAAATATTAGAATGATTCCTACAACTGCACAATAATGTGCTATTAGCCAAAGGACTATCGGTGTCAAAACCGACGGATCTCGGGTAGCGGGTCCCGGACTGTGCGTCTGAGATTGATGGTAACAGGAGACAAGGGACACGAAGTTTTACCCAGGTTCGGGCCCTTTTGATGGAGGTAATACCCTACGTCCTGCTTGATTAATATTGATGAGTATGGGGGTTACAAGAGTTGATCTACCACGAGATCGTAATGGCTAAAACCCTAGAAGTCTAGCCTATATGATTATGATTGCCTCTACGGACTAAACCCTCCAGTTTATATAGACATCAGTGGGGACTAAAGTCGGTTAGAGAGAAAGGAATCTTCATATCCGAATGCTAAGCTTGCCATCCACGCCAAGGAGAGTCCCATCCGGACACGAGAAGAAGTCTTCTATCTTGTATCTTCATGGCCCAATAGTCCGGCACACGTCACACATGCCGGTTGCCTAAGGACCCCTTAATCCAAGACTCCCTCAGTAGCCATCGAACCAGGCTTCAATGACGAGGTGTCCGGCGTGCAGATTATTTTCGGCATTGCAAGGCGGGTACCTCCTCCGATCACTTCAAAGTATCTGACTTAAAGAGCTGTATTCGGCCTTCCATTTAATGTTGCACCCATCGGCTTCTGTGCCTTCACACCTTCTGCTTCCATGCGTTGAGGGAATATGAGAGGTCGGGGTATTTTCGCATAACCCCCCTTCGTCCATACAAGAAAGGCCTCTATTTAAAGGGGTTGGATCTCAGATCCACTCTACACCTAGCGGAAAATCCTCAGAGTCTTGCCAGGGGAAACCATTCGACATGGTTAGCGTCCCTAGTTCCTCCTCCCGCCCTCACAGCTCCGAAAAGGGCGATTGGGAGATATGCTCAGTATGCCATGGGCAGTTGGTTAAGCTCCAAACATAGGGATTCCTCCCCCCTACGAATCTGGTCCCTGTTTGAGCAGGATTGACCTCCTTCACAGGCGAAGTTCTGGCGGAAATCTTCCCCAATCAAACTAGGGGGAACGGGTGTGCTTCGTATCTTACTTGTTGAGATGCATTGGGTTTCCAATCTACCCTTTCCTCCATGGACTCCTAGAGTATTACCGCCTCCAACTGCACAACCTCACGCTAGCCTCTACCCCGCACATCACAGGGTTTGTTGCGCTGTGCGAGCTTTTCCTGGGCTGTGAAGCCCACTTTGACTTGTGGAGGAAGCTATTCTGCCTCCTCCCTTGCAACCGAGAAGGGTTGATATTCGAGGTGGGCGGTGCCGAAGTATGGCACACCGAATAAGGCGCCCGGAGAATGGCCCTCAGAATGGTATTATATTAAGGATGTCGCTCTCCCTGACCCAGTTCGAATGGGCCTTCCCGAATTTTCAAATGCTCAGCTGAAGAAACGTCACAGCTGGCGTCCTTGGAGCCTTGAGGAGGAAGATAGTGCGGAAGTCCGTCAACTGATGGGCAAGATAAAGACACTTGCCCAATCTGGAGTATCAATAATCGAGGTGATGGCGACTTCCATAGTGCGGGGGGTCCAGCCACTCCAATACCGAGGGCTTCCCATGTGGCACTATAATGGGGAGGATGACGCCTCACACTGCGGTCGGAAGGGTCCGGACACCCCCGCTGCTTTGGTCAAAATATTGACCGAACTGTACAAAGGGGAGGAAGAGGAGTTCGCTCGTCTTAAATGCCGAGATAGATTTTCCATGTACAATCCTCCAAGCTGGGTGAGCTCTAATCCCACCACTTTACTCAATCTTCTCCCCGAATCACTTTTAATGGACACTAACCCATCTACTTATAACAGGAATGACGGAAGGTTACCGAGGGGATCCATAGTCCCGCTCCACAGCCAGAGGATCTCCACCGGGATCTTGACCCCGGATTCGAAGAGGATCCGGACATATTTGTGGAGCTCAAGAAGGGAGTATTCTACCAGGCGAGCTATGATGGCATAGTTGTGCCAATCGTGGCCGACTATCCTGGCCTCCTTCCTGCCTCACTGTAAGTAATTAAGAGATACCTTCTCCGAAAGAGCTTCCTTATTACGCCTCACCCACCACATTATTTCATGCTCCAAAGGGGAGGCACTCGACGCCACAACGCGCACCAGAAGCATCTCCGAGGAGAGGGGTGCCCGCACCGAGCACATCTTCGAAGAGAAAGGCAAACGATAATATAGCAGAACATTCATCAAACATGTAAGGCTTTCTTTTTTAAATATGTCTCCTGGTCGCCACATCAAATCATGATGTCATCTACCGCATTTTATCCGGAAAAGCGTCTGCCAGACTATGTCCGAGGATCCTGCCGGTCATGACTCCACTAGTCAAGTTCCAGACCCTGCCCTATGGACGGGGGCTGACACGGGAGTGGTGCCGGACTGTCCTTCCGCAGAGGATTCAGACGATATGTCTGTCACGAACTCTGAAGTGGAGAGCGCCATGAATCATCGTCATCGGAGGGCCGCTCTTTGTGACCCCGGCTTTCCAAAGGAGGCATTCAATGCCTTCAGCTCGGCTGATGCGTACATTCGAGCTGCTCGGGATGGACTTGCTAGAGCCATGGACCAGCATCTAAAAGGTATGCAGGTAAGTGTAGATTTGATAATCATATACCAGTAGCCCCCGAGACTTAAAGCAGTTGATACAACTGATTTAAGGATCATTGTATAATCAGGCACTTATGGAGAAGAATAGCATGTTGTCTCAAGAGCTGGAAAAGTGTCAGACTCAGCTAACTGCGGCTACCACCAAATTGGAAAAATCCAAGGAGGCACCGCCTGGTAATGTTTCTCCCCATCAGAAAAAGTATAATCATATACCAGTAATATTAATACTGTTGTGTTTCCGCTGACAGAATCAGTAGCGCAACTGAGAGAGAAACTGAAGGTCGCCCAGACAGGTGAACAAGAGGCCAAAAGGCAACATGCGGCAGGTGAATGTGTGCTGACGCGGTCAGGGAGGAAAAGAACAAGCTACAAGATTCCAATACCTAACTGGGCGAAGAACTAAAAGATGTTTGAGCCCAACTAGCTCACGCCGTTAAGGAGAATAGGAGGCTACAAGGCGGCATATTCAGTATGCTTTTCAAACTTGCCTCCCTATAATTCGACGAGGGCAGGAACTGACAGATTTATGTCTGCAGGTATGCTGACTGGCCGTCCCGAAGAGGAAATATCCGGATCTCAAGGAGACCTACTACAAGAGCTGTCCCGGATGAACGAGCAAGTTCGGCAAGCAATGCGGAGTGTTGCCAAGTCTTTATGGCCATCCGCCTCTCCTCCAGGAGGTATGGCGGAGCTCGTGGAGCTATTCAATGGGGCACGACGGCGTATTCGATTATGGAAGATATCAGCCTGCCGAGAAGGTGTGCGAGAGGCCTGGGCTATGGTGAAGACATGGTACACCAAGCTTGATCCTAATCATATGGCCCGGGTCGGGCCTAAAGGGTTAGATGGAAAGGAAATTCCCGTTAGTTTAGTATATGACCAAGTAAAGGTAGCCGCCAAATATTCCCAACAGGATTGCAAGCTAGACAGTCTATTAGACGGTATAGAGGAAGAAGTTTTTGAGTCCCTGTGACTATGTACTTCCATTAACATAATTGTCCCTAGCTGGATTGTAAAACGATTGTCATGGTAGACCTTTTCGCTTCGACCTCTGGACCCGAAGGCTCGAAGTGTTTCTGAATACCCACTCAGTAATATAAACCGGGGCATGCGTGGAAACCAGACATAGGGGTCATAGTTTCTTGAACAGGCAAGTTGTATCTGGTTAGCTATGTTATATCACATTGTAATTGTAAGAAACATCTTCCATGGAGAATAGTTCCATTAAGGGTTCCTTTCCCTGGGTGAATATGTGTTAGTATGCATGTCCGAACTGTGATTAAAAAATCGCAGTGTGAGTGACATTTGGGGGTTCATAGTGTAATGAGTGTAACACATCTTTAGTCCATCGACCGAATATTCCCTTAAGAACGCTAGCTTTCGGCTTCACCCAGTCTGAGGTACACGTCTGGATGAGCCGGCAGTAACAATCGCAGAGGTGCTCCCTTTATGCCCTAGCCAAATAAACGGGAACGTAGGGCATAAGCACAGGAGCCAGGCAACCCAGCCTGGCCAAAACTTAAGTCATAGCGATGCATATAATGGCGAAGAAAAGGTACATATGCGGAAGAGGACACACATGTGTTGAGCTTGATGCTCAAGAAATAATAATAAGCTTTTGTAAAATAAGCCCTCGGGTATTATGAATGTATATATTAAAGGATGTGCATGTCATAGGTGTGCGGTTTGACCACACAAGAGCTAGAGAGCTAAGCGAAAAAGTTAAAGAGAGAAAAAAGAAAATTATGGAAACAAAAGGGAGAAGAAGACGAACAAAGAGTCCGACTCTAGGCGTAGAATCTTCGGAGTCTGGTCGCGTTCCATGGGTTCGGCTCTAGGCGATTGTCTGATGCATCACGCAGGCGGTACGCTCCTCCAGTGAGAACTTCGTCAATCATGAAGGGACCCTCCCACTTGGGCTTGAGTTTGTCCTTTTTCTTCTCTGGCAAGCATAGAGCAAGTTCACCAACATTATAAGTCTTGGCCCGCACTTCTCTGCTTTGATATCTGTGAGCCTGCTGTTGATAAAATGCAGAACGGGATTTTGCGACGTCGCGCTCCTCCTCCAGGGCATCTAAGCTGTCCTACCGATCAAGCTCGGCCTCTCTCTCTCTTCATACATGCGCACTCGAGGTGAGTCATGAATAATGTCGCAGGGTAGCACAACCTCTATGCCGTACACCATGAAGAAGGGTGTATATCTGGTAGTGCGATTGGGCGTGGTCCGCAGCCCCCAGAGTACGGAGTCAAGCTCCTCAACCCAGTGCTTGTCTGATTCTTTCAAAGACCGCACTAATCTAGGCTTAATGCCACTCATAATAAGACCATTAGCTTGTTTGACTTGACCGTTTGTTTGTGGATGATAGACCGAGGTGTAATCGAGTTTAATGCCCAATTTAGCACACCAGGATTTTACTTCAGCAGTTGTGAAATTGGAGCCGTTATCGGTGATGATGCTATCTGGGACACCATAACAGTGCACGACACCAGATATAAAGTCGATCACCGGTCCAGCTTCGGCTGTTTTCACTGGTTTGGCCTCTATCCACTTGGTGAATTTATCTACCATGACTAGCCGATATTTTTTCTTATAGCTCCCTCCTTTAAGGGTTCCACCCATATCAAGCCCCCAGGCCGCAAAAGGCCAAGTAATGGGGATTGCTTGTAGTGCCGTAGGCGGCATATGGGTTTCATTGGCCAAGAGCTGGCATCCGACACAACGTTGGACCAAGTCCTGGGCGTCTGCTCGGGCCGTCGGCCAGAAGAAATCTGTATGGAAGGCCTTACTTACAAGGGCCTGAGCCGCAGCGTGGTGACCGCCGAGGCCAGCATGGATTTCATCCAGGAGATGTCGTCCTTCTTCTTCGGAGATACATCTTTGAAGGACTCCGGTAGTACTTTTCTTGTAGAGCTCTCCGTCATGGACCTTGTAGGCTTTTGAGCACCGAATGATGCAGCGAGCCTCATTCTGGTCCGTTGGGAGCTCTCGCCTATTAAGGTAGGCCAAGAATGGTTCGCTCCATGGGGGAAATTACTGCCATTATTAGATCGGCCGATGGTGTTATTTCGGTGGCTGAGCCCCCGATGATATCGGCATTGTATTCAGAATCTGGGGGTGTAGTCAAATTCGGACTAGTGTTGCCGCACTCATCCTGCCATGCCACGGATGGCTTGAAGATCCTTTCCAAAAATATGTTAGGCGGGTTGGGGTCGCGCTTGGCGCCCATACGAGCGAGGACATCCGCCGCTTGATTACTCTCTCGAGCCACGTGATGGAACTCGAGTCCCTCGAACCGTGCTGATATTTTGACTACAGCGTTATGATAGGCCGCCATCTTCGGGTCCTTAGCATCAAAGTCTCCATTTATCTGGGATATTGCAAGGTTTCAATCCCCGCGCACCTCTAGGCATTGTATGCCCATGGAGGTAGCCATCCGAAGACAGTACAATAAGGCCTCATATTTGGCTGCATTGTTAGAGTCTGTGTATAATATTTGGAGTACATACTGGACTATGTCTCTAGTGGGGGATGTTAAAACGATGCCTGCTCCTAAACCATCCAGGATTTTCGAGCCAGCGAAGTACATGACCCAGTTGGAATATGTGCCGTACTCTTTAGGGAGTTCGGCCTTTGTCCATTCGGCGAGGAAGTCGGCCAATACTTGGGATTTAATGGCCCGACATGGTTTGTATGTTATATCAAATGGTAGGAACTCAATAGCCCACTTCGCAATCCGACCATACCGTCGCAGTTATTTATTATGCCATTAAGTGGTAGTTCGGAGGCCACTGTGATCGAGCACTCTTGGAAGTAGTGTCATAGCTTCCGGGATGCCATGAATACCGCATATGCTATCTTTTGGTAATGAGGGTACTGGGTACATGGTGTAAGGAGAGTGGATACATAGTATACCGGTTTCTGGAGTGGGAACTTGTGTCCGTCCTCCTCTCGCTCAACGACGAGCACTGCGCTGACCACCTGGTGCGTTGCACAGATGTATAATAACATCCGTTCGCTGACGTTTGGCGTGGCCAGGATCGGGTTGCTCGCTAAAAGAGCCTTTATTTCCTCCAGTCCGACCGTTGCCGCCTCCTCCCACTGGAAGTGGTCGGTACGTCGGAGAAGGCAATAAAGTGGTAGTGCTTTTTCTCCTAGTCTGGAGATAAAGCGGTTTAAAGTTGCCACGCATCCGGCTAGTTTTTGGACCTGTTTGAGGTCAATTGGCGTGGCCAATTGTGACAAAGCTTGGATTTCGGCTGGATTTGCCTCAATTCATCTATTGGAAACATTGAAGCCCAGCATCTTTCCGGCGGGAATGCCGAAAACACACTTTTCTGGATTGAGTTTGATGTCATATGTCCGGAGATTGTCGAATGTGAGGCGCAAGTCGTCTATTAATAACTCGACATGTTTAGTTTAATGACGATGTCATCCACATATGCTTCTACTGTCTTGCCGATTTGCTTGTCCAGGCATGTTTGAATCATGCGTTGGTAGGTGGCGTCGGCGTTTTTAAGCCCAAAGGGCATAGTGTTAAAGCAGAAAGGCCCATATGGGGTGATGAATGCCGTTGTGGATTGATCGGATTCCTTCATCTTGATTTGATGGTATCCAGAGTATGCGTCGAGGAAACATAGTGAGTCGTGTCCTATAGTAGCATCAATGATCTGATCGATGCGGGGGAGGGGGAAGGGATCCTTAGGGCAAGACTTATTGAGGTCTTTGAAGTCGACGCACAGGCGCTAGGATTTGTCCTTCTTTGGTACCATCACCAGGTTTGCTAGCCAGTCCGGGTGTTTTATTTCTCTGATGAATCCGGCCTCGATCAACTTGGCTAGCTCATCCCCCATGGCTTGTCGTTTAGGTTTGGAAAAGCACCGCAGTGTTTTCTTGACCGGCTTATATCCCTTCAATATATTGAGGTTGTGTTCGGCCAGCCTGCGTGGGATTCCTGGCATATCAGAATGGTGACAGGCGAATATATCCCAGTTCTCGCGTAGGAACGCTCGTAGTGCGGCGTCAACCGTTGGGTCCAGTTGTGCCCTGATGGATGCTGTCTTCCTGGGGTCCGTCGGGTGGACTTGGAATTTGACTATTTCGTCCGCTGGTTTGAAAGAGGTGGATTTGGGATGCTTATCAAGGATTACATCGTCCCTATCCACTATGGAGCATAGTGCGGTTAACTCTTCGGTCGCGAGGGCCTCAGATAGTGCCTCAAGGGCTAGGGATGCCGTTTTGTTTTCGGCATGGAGGGCTATGTCCGGTTCGCTCGCAAGAGTGATAATACCGTTGGGCTCGGGCATCTTGAGCTTCATATACCCGTAATGAGGTATAGCTTGAAAGCGTGTGAATGCATCTCGCCCCAACAGGGCATGAGATCCACTGTTGGAAGGGGCCACTTGGAAGGTTATGTCTTCATACCGATAGTTCTCCAGCATGCCGAATACCACATCGAGTGTAATTTTCCTCGCGCATAGTGCCTCCCGGCTGGGAATGATCCCTCGGAACATTGTATTACTAGGCTTGATGCGGCTCCTGTCTATTTCCATTTTATTCAGTGTGTCCTCGTAGATGAGGTTTAGTCCGCTGCTGCCGTCCATGAGCACTTTAGTGAGCCGAAAAGCCGTCCACAGTTGGATTGAGGACCAAGGCGGCTGGTGCCCGGACTGACTAGATTTTTGGTTCGTCACTGGCATTGAAAGTTATGGCCGTGTCGTTCCAAGGATTTATTGTTGCAACTTGGCAGACTTTGGCGAGGTCACGGAGTGCCCTCTTCCACCGATTGTTTGAAGCGAAAGTCTCGAAGACTGTCAACACTCTATGGTCGTCGTGTTCCGGGGGGAGTTGCTCCGCGATGTTTTTGGTGAGGATATCCTTGCTGCTCTTGGCCACTTTCTAGAGTATCCAACATGCTCTAAGGTTGTGGGTTGGTATGGTATCCGGTGTTGTGTGTATCTTGCATGGCCTATCGAGCCATCCCTCCAGAATGGTTTCGCGCCTCGTAATGGGCTTAGATTTCTTTACTATTGGTTCGGGTGCCCCACGAGGATGCATCCCTTTTGCCCGGACGAAGGGGTGAGTAGAAACCGGTGGTTCCCAGTGAGCTGCCTCAGTTTTCCAGGTGCTTTCCATTGCGCAGTACTTCTGTATGATAATTGCCAAGTCAGTGAAATGTAATACGCGATGACAGTTGATAGAGTTGAGGATTCCTACGTCTGTGCAATTATTGCAGAACGCTGAGATCGCGTCTTCGTCACGGCAATCTTTAATCTTCTCTTTGAAAAGGAGGAATCTAGCCCAAAAGTGATGGACTTTTTCCTGAGACTGCTGTCATATGCACGTGAGGTCATGCATATCTGGGTGGGTGGGTGGCTTTAGATCCGAACCCTGACCCAATTTGGGATCTAGAGTCTGAGGAATTTCCGAGCTTAACAGTTCGGGCTCCGGGATATCAACTGATTTTGAGGTCCGCCGTCCGATTCTAGGTTCGGAGGACGGGGCATGTTGTTCTGTGGACAGGTATCCGGCTCTTCGAGCTCGGAAATTGATCGAGGAGCTCGTTTAAAGATGATAACTCTGTCGGATCTATCCATTTGGAGTATTCAGGGTCAACACGAAGGTGACTTTTGATGACCCGAGAAGTCATCGTCGGCTTAACGGCGGACGGGCGGTCATGGTAAAGCCTCCCACCCGGAGGGTTTGGCCTGAGGCCAGGGCTCCTCCGGAAGTGATACTGTCCTTGATAACAAGGCGAGCCATCAACCCTGTCTTCGACGTCACCAAGGAACTCTCAATGAAAGCACCAATGTCGGTGTCAAAACCGACAAATCTCGGGTAGGGGGTCCCGAACTATGCGTCTGAGGTTGATGGTAACATGAGACAAGGGACACGAAGTTTTACCCAGGTTCGGGCCCTCCTAATGGAGGTAATACCCTACGTCCTGTTTGATTAATATTGATGAGTATGGGGGTTACAAGAGTTGATCTACCACGAGATCGTAATGGCTAAAACCGTAGAAGTTTAGCCTATACGATTATGATTGCCTCTATGGACTAGACCCTCCGGTTTATATAGATACCAGAGGGGACTAAAGTCGGTTACAGAGAAAGGAATCTTCATATCAGAACGCCAAGCTTGACATCCACACCAAGGAGAGTCCCATCCAGACACGGGAACAAGTTTTCTATCTTGTATCTTCATGGCCCAATAGTCTAGCCCACGTCACATAGGCCGGACGCCTGAGGACCCCTTAATCTAGGACTCCCTCAAGGACCCTACTTGAACAAACCTCGATGGTAAACTGCAGTGTCTCCCATTGTTTCCCTACAACACACATAAGGAAGATCTTGATCAAGTTAACTGAGAGTTGCCATACTATCAGTAGAATATGTATTGAGTACAGCCAAATTCAATTGGTGTCACATGCATAACAATACAAAATTGTACCCACAACGAATGAAAATCAAATTGCAGAATTGAACCAAATAGTTAATTGGACAGCAGACCAAATGAACCAAAATAGTTAACTGAGCACGACATTGCAGAATAGAAACATGTACTAGAAGATAAGACAGTTAACAAAACAAAGAATGCTTGAGAACAGTACTACGAAAGGTAGCAATTGTTGGACCAAAGTGTTAACTAAACATTACATTCCAGCGGACCAAACTGTTAACTGAACATTAGATTGCATATTAACATTATAGAGGACAAATCACTAGAAGGCACTGGCGGTGGCCTCGAGAAAACATCACGAACTGTATTTTAAAGTAGACAACCGCGCAGCGGTGTCGATGGTGGCCTCGAAGACGAGGTGCTTCTCCAAGATCTGGCGGTCGACACGCATGGCAGCCATAGCGACCTCGTTCGCGCATGCGGCCGCATGCTACTCAGCTCCACGTTATACTGCATGTAAAATGGTTGTGGGCAGCGCTTAATTGGAGGAGGGGGCAGTGATTTTGGTGGAAGGTGTCGCTCCGTCAGTCGGGGCATGTGGGACGGGAAAGGAGGAGGATGGTGTGGGTGGGGTGTGGATTACCTGACCATATCGACGAGGCCACGCAACAAGAAGAAGGGTGGGCGGAGAGGAGGCCACGCAGCAAGAAGAAGGGGCGCCGGCGAGGAGGCGGCACTGCAAGAAGAAGGATAGCCGGCGAGCAGGCGGCGCTGCAAGAAGAAGGGTCGCCGGTGAGGAGGCTGAGCTGCCAGTAAGAAATAGTGAAGGTTTGAAGCTGGAAAGCAAGGAGGAACAGTGGAAATGTGGCTTTTGGTAGGAGGGAGGGGGCGGGGAGATAGATATTTCCGCGGTGGCAAAAAAATTCGCTGGGTGTCGTGGGAAACTGGCGCCCAAGTATGGTTCAAGCGGGGGCGGTGGACTGTAGACGACGAAGCTTCCTGCGTAAGCCAGACAAGACGGTGCGCCAAGATATTTTATATCGCATCCCACACGATTCTTTCTAGTAAACTGTTTGTGGTATACCTGATTTTTTCATTATGTTTTGAAAGACAAAATGGTGTTACGGAGGGAAAGGATGGTGTTTGAATTGCTAGAACATTTACGTAGAGTGAACATGCAACTAGTACATGAGTGTTGTGTTTAAATTTGGAATTATTCCGGGTTCGTTTGGCATTTTTATGCATTAATTGAGTTTCTGGGCATCTAATGTGCATAATTCAAATTTGAACTACAAGCACATGCTCCAATGCACCAAAGTTTGCTAAAAAATCACATGTGTGTCTGTGGGTGAATTTATAGGTCCCATGCAAGAAATGGGAATACAATTCAAACATCTAGGTGTCGTGGCTCGGCTGGAATGATTCAGAAACTTAGTTTTTTAATTCCTGTAAATCCAAAACACGGCTGGAAATCATGAAACTTGGCATGGTGTCATGACATGGCACCAAGATGCTGCAGTAAATTTTTTGGCCGAATTGGGACAAGCTTTGGTGTAAGCTTCTTGCAAACTGGAGCTTCCCTCAAGAAGGCTCCTGGTTCCGAGAGGGAACGTGTCACTTTCGTGTGCAAAACGACATACGTACACTGCCTTCTTCCGCATTAATTTTTGTACACTGGCAGTAGACCAAATAGAAGTATCCTGCTAAATTTTGGAATTATTCGGTGTTCGTTTGGCCTTTTTATACATTAATTTAGTTTCCGGGCATTTAATGTGCATAATTCAAATTTTAACTACAAGCACATGCTCCAGTGCACCAAAGTTGTTTGAAAAATCACATGTGTGTCCTTGGGTGAATTTCTAGGTCCCATGCAAGCGATGGGAGTGAAATTCAAACATCTGGGCATCGTGGCTCGACCGAAAAGATTGAGAAACTTGGTTTTTTAATTCCTATAAATCCAAAACATGCCTGAAAATCATGAAACTTGGCATGGTGTCATGACATGGCACGAACATGCTGTGGTAATTTCTTTGGCTGAATTGGGACAAGGTTTGGTGTAGGGTTATTGCAAACCGGAGCTTCCCTCAAGAAGGCTCCTGGTTCCGAGAGGGAACGTGTCACCTCCGTGTGCGAAACGACATACGTACACTGCCTTCTCCCGTATTAATTTTTTTACACAGGCAGATTAGGCCAAATAGAAGTATTGTGCTAAATTTTGGAATTGTTCCATGTTCGTTTGGCCTTTTTTTATACATAATTGAGCTTCTGCGCATTTAATATGTATAATTAAAATTTGAACTACAAGCACGTGCTCCTGTGCACCAATGTTGTTTCAAAAATCACATGTGTGTCCTTGGGTGAATTTCTAGGTCCCATGCAAGAGATGGGAGTGAAATTCAAACATCTGGGCATCGTGGCTCGGCCAGAAAGATTGAGAAACTTGGTTTTTTTATTCCTGTAAGTCCAAAACACGCCTGAAAATCATGAAACTTGGCATGGTCTCATGACATGGCACCAACATGCTGCGGTAATTTTTTTAGCCGAATTAGGACAAGCTTTGATGTAAGCTTCTTGCAAACCGGAGCTTCCCTCAAGAAGGCTCGTGGTTCTGAGAGGGAACGTGTCACCTCCGTGTGCGAAACGACATACGTACACTGCCTTCTCCCACCTTAATTTTTTACACAGCCAGATTAGACCAAATAGAAGTACCGTGCTAAATTTTGGAATTATTCCAGGTTCGTTTGGCCTTTTTTATACATTAATTGAGTTTTTGGGCATTTAATGTGCATAATTCAAATTTGAACTACTAGCACAGGCTCCAGTGCACCAAAGTTGTTTGAAAAATCACATGTGTGTCCTTGGGTGAATTTCTAGGTCCCATGCAAGAGATGGAGTGAATATCAAACATCTGGATGACGTGCCTCCACCGGAAAGATTGAGAAACTTGTTTTTTTAATTCTTGTAATTCCAAAACATGCCTGAAAATCATGAAACTTGGCATGGTCTCATGACATGGCACCAACATGCTGCGGTAAATTTTTTGGCCGAATTGGGACAAGATTTTGTGTAAGCTTCTTGCAAACCAGAGCTTCCCTCAAGAAGGCTCGTGGTTCCAAGAGGGAACGTGTCACCTCCGTGTGCGAAACGACATACGTACACTGCCTTCTCCCGCCTTAATTTTTTACACAACCAGATTAGACCAAATAGAAGTACAATGCTAAATGTTGGAATTATTCCGGGTTCGTTTCGCCTTTTTATACATTAATTGAGTTTCTGGGCATTTAATGTGCATAATTCAAATTTCAACTACAAGCACATGCTCTAGTGCACCAAAGGTTTTTTAAAAATCACATGGGTGTCCTTAGGTGAATTTATAGGTCCCGTGCGAGAGATTGGAGTGAAATTCAAACATCTGGGCATCGTGGCTCGGCCGAAAAGATCGAGAAACTTGGTTTTTTAATTCCTGTAGTTCCAAAACAAGTGTGAAAATTATGACACTTGGCATGGTGTCATGACATGGCACCAACATGATGCGGTAATTGTTTTTGGCCGAATTGGGACAAGCTTTGGTGTAAGCTTCTTGCAAATCGGAGCTTTCCTCAAGAAGGCTCGTGGTTCTGAGAGGGAACGTGTCACCTCCTTGTGCGAAATGACATACGTACACTGCCTTCTCCCGCCTTAATTTTTTTACATAGCCAGATTAGACCAAATAGAAGTACCATGCTAAATTTTGGAATTATTCCGGGTTCGTTTGGCCGTTTTATACATTAATTGAGTTTCTAGGCATTTAATGTGCATAATTCAAATTCGAACTACAAGCACATGCTCCAGTGCACTAAAGTTGTTTGAAAAATCACATGTGTGTCCTTGGGTGAATTTCTAGGTCCCATGCAAGAGATGGGAGTGAAATTCAAACATCTGGGCATTGTGGCTCGGCCAGAAAGATTGAGAAACTTGGTTTTTTAATTCCTATAATTCCAAAACACACATGCAAATAATGAAACTTGGCATGGTCTCATGACATGGCACCAACATGATGTGGTAATTTTTCTGTCCAATTTGCGAAGGCGCACACATTAACAATCAACAAAGTCATTTTGGAACAAGTGATGTCACGTTACAAATCGGAAACACAAGTATTATTGAAACCGTGGGCGTTCGACTTACCAATTACGTGCGGCCACGTGTCCCCTTTTTTATTGGCTAGGAGGTGCCGTGTGGGGTAGCTATTTGAGTACGGGAGGCGTGCGATCAGACCCCTGCACATGCTCATCGGGAGGAGAACCCTTTTGACCGCTACCCGCCACGCACCTCCCTCCCAATGTCTCCATTAATGGAGAGGACCTTCGCTCATGCTGCTCTGCTCATGCTACTCTGCACTTCCGATGATCTTCGCCCTCAGCAGGTCGCGCTCGGTCCGGAGCTTTGCATTGCTCTCATTTAGTTGCTGGATGATGTCGGCAGACTGTTCAAACAAGGCTTTCAGCTCATCCTGCAGCCTCGCCCACCTGGAGATCTGATCCATCTGCCTAAGGACGAGGGCACGCATGCGCCTGTAAGAGTCCTCGCCTGCCCGCGAGGCATTTTCCCAGGCCGCCGTGATGCGGGAGGACATCTTTGCTGCATTCGCGGCGCGGCAGGCTTCCGCAGCATGGCCAAACCAATCTGTTGCATCGATGGCGCGGCGGGTCCTCCGTGCTGCTTCGGCGGCGCGGCAGGACCTCTCTGCTGCTATGGCCATGTAGCGGGACATGTTGGCTGCTTTCACGGCGAGGCCGTATATCTCTCGTGCTCCCGCTTCCAGGCTCACCTCTCCCTGGTGGCTATCTCTCGACCCAGAACTCACGCTGGCCGTGGCGGATGAGGAGTTGAGGAGGAATGTGCAGTCATCTTGGAGTAGTAGTATTTATAACCGCGTAGTAATATGCTCCTAAGTGGGAAACCATTTAGGTTTTGATCGGTGTGAACAGGTTTGCAATTTGGAATGTGACGGGACGCATGCTCAAAATTTACTGACGGTTATAAGTGCCGCACTATTCCCAGAAGGTGTAACGTGGGCACGTACGCCTTCTCGGCCACGTACGTGGCGTTTGCACCATAGGGTGCACCACAATAGGCAATGTCAGCACACGTCTTGTTCCAACAACCATGCGCGCTCGTTATTACCATCATGCACGCTTCTTTTAATTAGAATGGGTGTGCCCGTCTAGTGCACACACGTTGATCTATCTAACTATTTCAGTTTGTTGTGGCTAATCGCAAACGGTTCATCCATGTGAAGTGTATGCCATCAATCGCAGACACTTTGATCTGGCTTACCCGTTTCTGTTCTTTTTCTTAATCGCAAACAATTAATCCTTCTGAAGCATATCCCCTCAATCACACACACCTTGATATGGCTGGCCGTTTCTTTTGTGTTGCCTAATCACAAATAGTTCATCCGAGTGAACCGTATGTTGTATATCGCACACACCTTCATCTGACTGCCCATTTCTTTTGTGTTGCCTAATCACAAACAGTTCATCCCAGTGAACCGCATGCTCTATATTGCACACGCCTTCATCAGGCTGCCCGTTTCTTTTGTTCCACCTCATCGCAAACAGTTCATTGGACTGATCCGTTTGCCCTGGATCGCACACGCAACTAAAGTCTGAACCGTGTTTGATGCATCCTCCATTGCAATCATTTTGCACCTTTTTTGATGATTTTTTACATCCCCGTTTGTGATTAATGCATCGCACACAGTTTCATGAAAGGGTCTCTGATCGTAGTGTTGTGTTAGCAGCATCCTGCAGTAGTGATGAATTAACCTAATCCCTTGGTTAATCTAATTAATTCTATTTTAGTTAGTCCATCTCAATGACAACGGGCCCACCCATCAGTTGACTGGTCAACGGTCAACTTTGACTGTTGACTTCATGCTGACGCAATATATATTTTTGAATAATACTAATTCAAGAAAATGATTAAATCTTTACAAATTAATATAAAATAAACCGTAACTCGGATGAAAATACTTTGTAGATGTAAGTTGCTCAGAACGATGTGACGAATCCGAATACGTAGTCTGTTTGTTCACCACACATCCCTAGCATAGCGAACCTGTAACCGCCCCCTCCAATTCGTCTGTCCAAAAACGCAAAACACCGGGAATAGTTTCCCGGATGTTTCCCCCTTTGCTGGTATCACCTAATACCGCGTTAGCACCGCTACCTGTCATGTCATGCATCATCATGCTTCTGTTTGCATGGTATTTATTGTTTCTTCCCGCCTCTTCTCTCCGATAGACTATGAGACTGACGCCGCTGCTGCCCCGATCGACTACGGTGTTGACGACCTGTCCTTCTCTGCCGAGCTTCCAGGCAAGCAAACCCCCCTTGTTCATCCCGATATCACCTACTCTTTCCCTCTATTGCTTGCATTAGAGTAGTGTTACTGTTTCATTGGTTGATCCTATACTACTGCATAGCCTATCCTTGTTACTACTGCTGATACCTTTACCTGCAATCCTAAATTCTTGCCTATATGCACTACCCAACTACAATGAGATATGGATATTTGATCTGAGTCTGGCCGCTTGCCTATATGCACTACCCAACTACACGGGAACAATTATGGGCACTCGACGTCGAGGTATCAACCGAAGCCTTCTTGACGTCAGTGACTGAGCGGCGCCCGCCGGGTTGGACCGCGTAATGCAACTTCCTTTGTAATGGAGGTTGCTAGGTCTGCTCTCCGGCCACCCACGCAACGTGCGGGTGTGCAATGGGCGATGGGTCCAGATTCATGCGTGCTTAGGATTTAGACCGGCATGCTGACGTCTCTGTTGTGCTAAGGTAGGGCTACGATGTTTTGATCTTCCGAGGCCGGGTATGACCCAGGAAAGTGTGCCCGACTAGAGGGATCGAGCGTGTTGGGTTATGTGGTGCACCCCTGCAGGGAAGTTTATCTATTCGAATAGCCATGTCCCTTGGTAAAAGGATGACCTGGAGTTGTATTCTGACCTTATGAAAACCAGAACTGGACACTTAATAAAACAAACCTCTTACAAGTTCCAGAGACAACCCGGTGATTGCTTTCCCAGAGGGCGACGAGGGGAGGATCGCTAGGTAGGATTATGCTATGCGGTGTTCCTTGATGCTGCACTTGCTACTCTCTTCTACATGCTTCAAGATGAAGGCTGCCAGAAGCGTAGTCTTCTATAGGACTAGCTATCCCCCTCTTATTCTGGCATTCTACAGTTCAGTCCGCAGATACTACCCATTTCATTGATACTAATGCATATGTAGTGTAGATCCTTGCTTGCGAGTACATTGGATGAGTACTCACGGTTGCTTTTCTCCCTCTTTCCCCCCTTTCCTTTTCTACTCGAATGTCGCAACCAGATGCTGGAGCCCAGGAGCCAGACGCCACCATTGACGATGACCCCTACTACACCGAGGGTGCCTGAGGGAGTCCTGGATTAAGGGGTCCTCGGGCGTCCGACCAGTTGGACATGGTCCGAACTAATGGGCTATGAAGATACAAGGTAGAAGACTCTCTCCCGTGTCCGGATGGGACTCTCCTTGGCATGGATGGCAAGCCTGGCGTTCGGATACGAAGATTCCTTTCTCTGTAACCGACTTTGTACAACCCTAATCCCCTCCGATGTCTATATAAATAGGAGGGTTTAGTCCGTAGAGGAAATCATAATCATACATGCTAGACTTCTAGGGTTTTAGCCATTACGATCTCGTGGTAGATCAACTCTTGTAGCCCTCATACTCATCAATATCAATCAAGCAGGACATAGGGTATTACCTCCATCAAGAGGGCCCGAACCTGGGTAAAACTTCATGTCCCCTGTCTCCTGTTACCATCAACCATAGACGCACAGTTCAGGACCCCCTACCCGAGATCCGCCGGTTTTGACACCGACAATGGTGCTTTCATTGAGAATTCCACTATGTCGCCGTCAGAAGGTTCGATGGCTCCATCCATCATCCGCAACGATATTGCCCCTAGGGGAGGTTTTTCTCCCTGGCCAGATCTTCGTATCCGGCGGCTTCGCACTGCGGGCCAACTTGCTTGGCCATCTGGAGTAGATCGACAGCTACGCCCCAGGTCACCAGATTAGTTTTGAAAACCTGGATTATGTTGCTGATATCCGAGGAGACTTGATCTTCCAAGGATTCACGACCCCAACCTCCGCTCGGGCCTTAGAGCCGGAGCGCCTTGCTAGGACCGAAGACGGGATTTCTAAACCCGCCGGACTATCTGTGGCCACTAGGCCCAGTATGGGAGAGCTGGAGGAAGCAGTGTCACCGGCAACCATCACAAAGCAGGATTGTTCCCCAGATACTGGCTCCGAACTCTCGGAGTCAGCATCGTGTGAGCTCGGCCGAGGAATCCCCTCCCCGCCATACTCCACGGGTTCTTTTCTCCCTTAATAAATCTGGCCTTTAAGCGAGGCTCTCAACTTGATGTGATCCCTTGTGATTACAGAGGAGCAACGTCCGAACTACGCCCAGCCCGGACTAGGGGCTGAGAGCGGGGAATTTTACGTCCCACCCACCACCCACTTCATCGCCACAGTCGAGGACTTAACTGAGATGCTCGATTACGGCTCTGAAGACATTGACGGTATGGACGACGATGCCGGAGAGGAGCAATCGGAAAACCCGCCATTTACCGGACGCTAGACGGCCACCTATTCGTAGGACGTGTACATGGTGGATACACCCAAGGAAGGTGACAGCGATAATGAGAAAAATCCAGTAGAGGATGAACCTCCCGAGATACAACCAAAGAGCCGATGGCGCCGCTCTAAATCACACTGCAGCAAAGACAGCAATATCGGCATGGGAGACAACAACACTCCGGATGATGCCAAAGACCAAGAAAACCCCGTCGAGCAAAACTCTGAACAAGACGATCGGGAGGATGGGAAAGTTAGCCCTGATGTACAGGATGCAAACGAAGACTCGGAGGATAGTAATTACCTTCCACCCTCCAAGGATGAGGTGAGCCTCGGCGACGAAGACTTTATCGTGCCCGAGGAACCTCTCGAGCTGGAGCACTTTAAGCAAAGGCTAATAGCCACTGCAAGGAGCCTGAAAAGAAGCAGCAGCAGCTTCAAGCTGATTAAGATCTGCTCAACGATAGATGGACTAATGTCTTGGCAGTAGAGGAATACGACCTCGGGCGCCCAACCAAAGGTTACCCGAAGCGTAAACTGCTACCTCAATTTGATGATGAGGCACTTGAACCCATACCATCAGCGCGTAATGCGGCTGATCGACCACCATGTGGCCGGGACAAAACGGCAACTCAAGCCGAACACCAGCCCGTCCTATCTCACTATAAAGGCAGAGATAAAACATCTCGGGGATACACATATGACATGCGGCAGGACCTGAAGAATAAAGAAGGTCCGGCCAGATCGATCTACGGATCGAGGGGGTGTGCCCCGACACGCGACGACGGCTATCAAGCCAAACACGGCAAGCACAATCACGTGCAGGCCAAAAACCGTAGACGGACTCCATCCAATCTATTTCCCGACCTGGCCCGATATAGAGGTGCCGCACACCCCCTCTGCTTCACTGATGAAGTTATGGAACATGAATTCCCAGAAGGGTTCAAACCCGTGAATATCAAATCATATGATGGAACCACTGATCCCGCGGTATGGATTCAGACTTTATTCTCCATATTCATATGGCCCGCAGCGATGATCTTCATGCCATCAAATACCTCCCCCTAAAACTCAATGGGCCAGCACAACACTGGCTGAATAGCCTGCCTGAAAACTCCACTGGCGGCTGGGAGGACTTGGAAGAAGCCTTCCTTGACAACTTCCAAGGTACATATGTCCGACCTCCGGATGCCGACGGCTTAAGTCACATAATTCAATAGCCCGAAGAGTCAGCCAGGAAATCCTAGAGTAGGTTCTTAACCAAAAAGAACCAGATCATCGACTGTCCGGATGCCGAAGCCCTAGCAGCCTTTAAACACAGCATCCGGGACGAATGGCTCGCCCGACACCTCGGCCAAGAAAAGCCGAAGTCCATGGTAGCCCTCACAGCACTCATGACCCGCTTTTGCGCGGGCGAAGATAACTGGCTAGCCCGTAGCAATAACAATGCAAGCGAACCTGGCACCTCTGAAGTCAGAAATAGCAATGGCAAGCCCCAACGAAATAGACACAAGCGTCGAAACAACGATAACAACATCGATGGCACGACGGTCAATGCCGGATTCAGTGGCTCTAAGTCCGGTCAGTGGAAGAAGCCGTATAAAAGGAACAATTCGGGCCCTTACAGTCTGGACCGCATACTCGACCGTCCATGTCAGATCCACGACACCCCTGATAAACCAGCCAATCATACCCATCGGAGTTGTTGGGTCTTTAAACAAGTTGGCAAGATAAATGCCGAAGACAAGGAGAAGGGGTCGCAAAGTGAGAATGGCGATGAGGAGCCCCATCCGTCGAACACAGGGGACAAAAGAAGTTTCCCCCTCAGGTCAAAACGGTGAACATGATATACGCTACCCATATCCCAAAGAGGGAGCACAAGCACGCTCTCAGGGACGTCTATGCGATAGAGCCAGTCGCCCCAATTCAACCCATGGTCATCCTGCCTGATCACCTTTGATCTCAGGGACCATCCGACCAGTACTCGTCATGGCGGTTCAGCCACACTGGTCCTCGACCCAATAATTGATGGATTCCACCTCACACGAGTCCTCATGGATGGTGGCAGTAGCCTCAACCTACTTTATCAGGATACAGTGCACAAAATGGGAATCGATCCATCAAGGATCAAGCCCACCAAAACTACCTTTAAAGGAGTTATACCTGGTGTAGAGGCCCGTTGCATGGGCTCAATCACATTGGATGTCGTCTTCGGATCTCCGGACAACTTCCGAAGCGAAGAGTTAATCTTTGATATCGTCCCTTTCCGCAGTGGATATCACGCACTGCTCGGACACATTGCATTTCCGTGATTCAATGCGGTGCCACACTATGCTTATCTCAAGCTCAAGATGCCCGGACCACGCGGTGTCATCACAGTCAATGGAAACACGGAGTGCTCCCTTTGTATTGAGGAGAACACCGCGGCCCTGGCAGCAGAGGTACAGAGCGGCCTTCACAAGCAGAACCTTAATTCGGCGGCCATGCTCTTGGACACTGTCAAACGAGTCCGGACTACTCTACAGCAGGACAGTCCAGCTCGTCAGAAGTTCGACTAGCAATTCGGCCTCCATCTCAGTCCCGACCAAGTGGCAGCATACGTACCACGCATACATAACTACGCACTAAAAATACCATGGGCAGAGTCGGAGGCATAAACATACTGTGGTCCACAATATGGCTCGACCTTCCCTAGAGACACATACTCTTACTTTTTTTTTACTTTTCAGGTTTCACTTTCATAGGCCCCTCTTGACGGCCTGATAATCGGTCCTTTCGAAGGACGGACATACCAAGGCGGCAAGTAGCACAGACGTGAGGCGGAATCTCTAGATGTTCTTCTTAACGATCATTCTACCTGTTTTCAGGACCCGTACGTAGCCCCCCCTTGGTCTTGGCATGTTAAATAGCCACTGTTGCTTATCGCACTATTTGTACAAGTACGCTTTAAAATATTAATCAAAATTATAATGGAAACAGTTTGTGGCTCAAATTATGTGGCACTAGCTTACTACTTCATTTTATTTCGCTATTCTTATCGGTTGCATCCGTACACTTTGGTATGCCATAATTCGCCAGGGGCTTTATTGTGCCCCACAATATGGCAACAAGTTAGAACACTTTTAAAGTATAGTTCGGCCCTCGAATTTAGCATTATATGCATCGGCTCTGAATCATGTCTTTGGTCAATAGTTGGGTTACCCGGCTCTTGTGCTTCCGCTCTATCGACTAAGGTAGTAAAGGGAGAACTACTGCGATTGTGTCCTGGTTTATCCGGATGAGCACCTCAGTAGGGAAAGCGGAAAACTGACTGTCATGATGCGGCATGAGCCGGTCAGCTCTTCGGAGGTTAAAAATCTTTTACGATTTTTCCGCATTATGCGATGAATCGGCCTTCATCCGATCAGGTGTTTACAGCACCCTAGTGCAGATTAAATGCTAACTAGGGGTTGCGCCTACATTTTTATTGTCAAACTCCTATGGATAAGTGAGGGTGATAAAGCCACATAGTCCGATTGCCTGGTTCGTTGCGCTAAACACCTCCTTCAAGGACCAAATTCTTGGATCAAGAGTGTTTAGATTCCATCCTGAACACCCCCGTACTACCTACGTGGGGGCTGAAGCCGACGACTGGCCAACTCTCAGATTTAATAAAAATGGCTGCATAGGAGGAAAAATTTCAAAATAAACAACAAGCATTATATTACATATCAGTCTTGTTTTCATCATACAAGGCAGGATAACATGAAGGTACTCATTCAAAGATAATGTCTTTTGAGCATTGGCCCTCTACAATGCGGGATCCCTTGAGGACATCATCAAAATAGCGCTCCGGCGTGCGGTGCTCCTTGCCAGCAGGTGGTCCCTCGGTCGCGAGTTTGACGGCGTCCATCTTCGCCCACTATATCTTGACACGGGCGAAGGCCATCCGCGCACCTTCGATGCAGACCGACCGCTTGATGACGTCAAGCCAGGGGCAGGCATTTACCAACCACTTCACAAGCCCGAAGTAGCTGCTGGGTATGACTTGGGCATGCCATAGCTGGATTATTAAATCCTTCATGGCTAGTTCGGCCACCCTATGCAGTTCCACCAGCTGTTTTAGCTGATCGCTAAAGGGAACCGGATGTTCTGACGCAAGGTATTGCGACCAAAACATCTTCCCCATCGAGCTCCCCTCTTCGACTTGGAAGAACTCCGCAGCATCGGCAATGCTGCGCGGCAGATCCGCAAACGCCCATGGAGAACTACAAATCCGGGTCAGTACGAGAAATCTTCTCTTCACATACTTGCTTTGCATAATAAAGGCCTTACCCGCCGCGATTTTCCTGGCCTCCTGGATTTCTTGGAGGGAGCCCTGGGCTTCAATCCGGGCATCGTGTGTGGTCTGGCGGGCCTTGGCAATTTCAGACTCTTGATCCGCAATATTGCTCTCCAAGGACTCGCATTTCTGCATAGCGTCCTAGAGCTCCTGCTTGACCTCACCAACCCTGGCCTCGTGTTTCTCATGAGCGGCTTGTTCCTTTGCCGCTCTCTCCTGGGCTTCTGCCAGCGCCGTCTTGAGGGCCTCCACCTCGGTTCCCGCTCCTAACAAATATCATGGCACTATGGTCAGCACAAATCACTCATCCCTTCTGGATCTACAAAAGGTCATTGCATACCTTGATGATCCTCAAGTTGTTTTTTCACGCAGCCGATCTCTTCCTCGGTGCACTCCAAACTCTGCTTCAGTCCGGATACCTCAGCAACATGAGAGGTCGAAGCCAGCAAAGATGCCTGCTTATTCACATAGACATGTAAGGTTAGTGCTACCTCTTTTAGCACTGCGTTGGTTTTCCCCGAAGAGTAAGGGATGATTCAGCAAAGTAGTGTAAGTATTTCCCTCAGTTTTTGAGAACCAAGGTATCAATCCAGTAGGAGGCTACGCGCGAGTCCCTCGCACCTACACAAAACAAATAAATCCTTGCAACCAATGCAAATAGGGGTTGTCAATCCCTATAGGGCCACTTACGAGAGTGAGATCTGATAGATATGATAAGATAATATTTTTGGTATTTTTATGATAAAGATGCAAAGTAAAATAAAGGCAAAGTAAATGGCAAAGTAAATAACTAAGTAGTAGGAGATTGATATGATAAAGATAGACCCGAGGGCCATAGGTTTCACAAGTGGCTTCTCTCGAGAGCATAAGTATTCTACGGTGGGTGAACAAATTACTGTTGAGCAATTGACAGAATTGAGCATAGTTATGAGAATATCTAGGCATGATCATGTATATAGGCATCACGTCCGAGACAAGTAGACCGACTCCTACCTGCATCTACTACTATTACTCCACTCATCGACCGCTATCCAGCATGCATCTAGAGTATTAAGTTAAAAATAGAGTAACGCCTTAAGCAAGATGACATGATGTAGAGGGATAGACTCATGCAATATGAAGAAAACCCCATCTTGTTATCCTCGATGGCAACAATACAATACGTGCCTTGCTGCCCTTACTGTCACCGGGAAAGGACACCGCAAGATTGAACCCAAAGCTAAGCACTTCTCCCATTGCAAGAAAGATCAATCTAGTAGGCCAAACCAAACTGATAATTCGAAGAGACTTGCAAAGATACTCAATCTTACATAAAAGAATTCAGAGAAGATTCAAATATTATTCATAGATAGACTTGATCATAAACCCACAACTCATCGGTCTCAACAAACACACCGCAAAACGAAGATTACATCGAATAGATCTCCACAAGAGAGGGGGGAAACATTGTATTGAGATCCAAAAAGAGAGAAGAAGCCATCTAGCTACTAACTATGGACCCGTAGGTCTGAAGTAAAGTACTCACACTTCATAGGAGGGGCTATAGTGTTGATGTAGAAGCCCTCCGTGATCGATGCCCCCTCCGACGGAGCTCCGGAACAGGCTCCAAGATGGGATCTCGTGGATACAGAAAGTTACGGCAGTGGAATTAGGGTTTTGGCTCCGTATCTAATCGTTTGGGGGTACATGGGTATATATAGGAGGAAGAAGTACGTCGGTGGAGCAACAGGGGGCCCACGAGGGTGGAGGGCGCGCCTGGTGGGGGGGGGGGGGTAGGTGCGCCCCCTACCTCATGGCCTCCTGTTACGTGTCTTGACGTAGGGTCCAAGTCTCCTGAGTTGTATTCGATGAGAAAATCACGTTCCCGAAGGTTTCATTCCGCTCTGTTTGATATTCCTTTTCTTCGAAACCCTAAAACAGGCAAAAAATAGCAATTCTGGGCAGGGCCTCCGGTTAATAGGTTAGTCCCAAAAATAATATAAAAGTGGATAATAAAGCCCAATAATGTCCAAAATAGTAGATAATATAGCACGGAGCAATCAAAAATTATAGATACGTTGGAGACGTATCAAGCATCCCCAAGCTTAATTCCTGCTCGTCCTCGAGTAGGTAAATGATAAAAACAGAACTTTTGATGCGGAGTGCTACTTGGCATAATTTTAATGTAATTCTTCTTAATTGTGGTATGAATATTTAGATCCGAAAGATTCAAGACAAAATGATAATACTTCAAGCATACTAACAAAGCAATTATGTCTTCTCAAAATAACATGGCTAAAGAAAGTTATCCCTACAAAATCATATAGTCTGGCTATGCTCTATGTTCACCACACATAATATTTAAATCATGCACAACCCCGATGAAAAGCCAAGCAATTGTTTCATACTTTTGACATTCTCAAAACTTTTTCAATTTTCACGCAATACATGAGCGTGAGCCATGGATATAGCACTATAGGTGGAATAGAGTGGTGGTTGTGGAGAAGACAAAAAAAGGAGAAGATAGTCTCACATCAACTAGGCGTATCAACGGGCTATGGAGATGGCCATCAATAGATATCAATGTGAGTGAGTAGGGATTGCCATGCAACGGAGGCACTAGAGCTATAAGTATATGAAAGCTCAAAAAGAAACTAAGTGGGTGTGCATCCAACTTGCTTGCTCATGAAGACCTAGGGCAATTTGAGGAAGCCCATCATTGGAATATACAAGCCAAGTTCTATAATGAAAAATTCCCACTATATATGAAAGTGATAACATGAGAGACTCTCTACTATGAAGATCATGGTGCTACTTTGAAGCACAAGTGTGGTAAAAGAATAGTAACATTGTCCCTTCTCTCTTTTTCTCTCATTTTTTCGGCCTTTTCTCTTTTTTATGGCCTCTTTTCTTTCTTTTTTTATTTGGGCTTCTTTGGACTCTTTTATTTATTTTTCGTCCGGAGTCTCATCCCGACTTGTGGGGGAATCATAGTTTCCATCATCCTTTCCTCACTGGGACAATGTACTAATAATGATGATCATCACACTTTTATTTTTCTTACAACTCAAAAATTACAACTCGATACTTAGAACAAAATATGACTCTATATGAATGCCTCCGGCGGTGTACCGGGATATGCAATGATGCATGAGTGACAAGTATGAAAGAATTATGAACGGTGGCTTTGCCACAAATACTATGTCAACTACATGATCATGCTAAGCAATATGACAATGATGGAGTGTGTCATAAATGGAACGGTGGAAAGTTGCATGGCAATATATTTTGGAATGGCTATGGAAATGCCATAATAGGTAGGTATGGTGGCTGTTTTGAGGAAGGTATATGGTGGGTGTATGATACCGGCGAAAGGTGTGCGGTATTAGAGAGGCTAGCAAAGGTGAAAGGGTGAGAGTGCGTATAATCCATGGACTCAACATTAGTGATAAAGAACTCATATACTTATTGCAAAAATCTACAAGTTATCAGAGCAAAGTATTACGCGCATGCACCTAGGGGGATAGATTGGTAGGAAAAGACCATCGCTCATCCCCGACCGCCACTCATAAGGAAGACAATCAATAAATAAATCATGCTCCGACTTCATCACATAACAGTTCACCATACGTGCATGCTACGGGAATCACAAGCTTCAACACAACTATTTCTCAAATTCACAACTACTCAACTAGCATGACTTTAATATCACCATCTCCATATCTCAAAACAATTATCAAGTACCAAACTTATCATAGTATTCAACACACTCATAAGAAAGTTTTATTATTAATCTTGCATACCAAGCATATTAGGATTTTAAGAAAATTACCATGCTATTAAGACTCTCAAAATAATCTAAGTGAAGCATGAGATATCAATAGTTTCTATAAAACAAATCCACCACCGTGCTCTAAAAGATATAAGTGAAGCACTAGAGCAAAATTATATAACTCAAAAGATATAAGCGAAGCACATAGAGTATTCTAACAAATTCCAAATCATGTATGGCTATCACAAAAGGTGTGTACAGCAAGGATGATTGTGGTAAACTAACAAGCAAAGACTCAAATCATACAAGACGCTCCAAGCAAGATACATATCATGTGGTAAATAAAAATATAGCTCCAAGTAAAGTTACCGATAGAAGTAGACGAAAGAGGGGATGCCTTCCGGGGCATCCCCAAGCTTTGGATTTTAGGTGTCCTTAGATTATCTTGGGGGTGCCATGGGAATCCCCAAGCTTAGGCTCTTTCCACTCCTTGTTCCTTAATCCATCAAATCTTTACCCAAAACTTGAAAACTTCACAACACAAAACTTAAAGTAGAAAATCGCATGAGCTCCGTTAGCGAAAGAAAAAAAAGACCACTTCAAGGTACTGTAATGAACTCATTATTTATTTATATGGGTGTTGTACCTACTTTATTCCAACTTCTCTATGGTTTATAAACTATTTTCTAGCCATAGATTCCTCAATATAAGCAAACAACACACGAAAAACAGAATCTGTCAAAAAAAGAACAGTCTTTAGTAATCTGTCTCTAGCGCAAGACCTGGAACCCCAAAAATTCTAAAATAAATTCCTGGACACGAGGAATTTATCTCTTAATCATATGCAAAAATAATTAACTAAATAGCACTTTCCAAATAAAAATGACAGCAGTTCTCGTGAGTGCTAAAGTTTCTGTTTTTTTACAGCAAGTTCAACAAGACTTTCCCCAAGTCTTCCCAACGGTTCTACTTGGCACAAACACTAATTAAACACAAAAGGACACAAACAAAACAGATGGTAAATAATTTATTTATTACTAAACAGGAGCAAAAAGCAAGGAATAAAAATAAAATTGGGTTGCCTCCCAACAAGCGCTATCGTTTAACGCCCCTAGCTAGGCATAACAAGCAAGAATAGATCTAGGTATCTCCATCTTTGGTAGGCAATCCATAAGTGGATCTCATAATAGATTAATAAGGTAATTTAATTTTCTTTCTAGGAAAGTGTTTCATTCCTTTCCTCAATGGAAATTGGAATCTAATATTTCCTTCCTTCATATCAATAATTGCACCAATCATTCTAAGGAAAGGTCTACCAAGAATAATAGGACATGAAGGATTGCAATCTATGTCAAGAACAATAAAATCAATGGGCACATAATTACTATTTGCAACAGTAAGAACATCATTAATTCTTCCCATAGGTTTCTTAATAGTGGAATCCGTAAGGTGCAAGTTTAGAGAGAAATCATCAAAATCACGGAAACCTAACAAATCACACAAAGTCTTTGGAGTCGTGGAAACACTAGCACCAAAATCACATAAAGCATAGCATTCATGATCTTTAATTTTAATTTTAATAGTTAGTTCCCACTCATCATAAAGTTTTCTAGGGATAGAAACTTCCAATTCAAGTTTTTCTTCATAATATTGCATCAAGGCATCAACAATATGTTTAGTAAACGCTTTTTTGACTATAAGCGTGAGGAGAATTTAGCACGGATTGCAACAAGGAAATACAATCAATCAAAGGGAAATTTTCATAGTTAATTTCCTTGAAATCCATAATAGTGGGTTTAGCAACATCTAGGGTTTTAATTTCTTCAATCCCACTTTTATCAAATTTAGCATCAAGATCAAAAGATTCAGAATTCTAGGTAAAGGTGGATCATATTCAGTCCCATCATTATCAAGATTCATATTGAAAAACAAAGATTTAATAGGGGACACATCAATAACTTTTAGATCTTCATCATTATTTTCATAGGAACTAGAAGAACACGCTTTTATAAAGGCATCTTTCTTAGCACGCATACTAGCGGTTCTTTCTTTGCACTCATCAATGGAAATTCTCATGGCTTTGAGAGACTCATTGATATCATGCTTAGTTGGAATAGATCTAAGTTTCAAAGAATCAACATCAAGAGCAATTCTATCAATGTTCCTAGCCAAATCATCAATCTTAAGCAATTTTTCTTCAATCATAGCATTAAAATTCTTTTGCGAAGTAATAAATTCTTTAATATTAGAATCAAAATCAGAGGGCATATTATTATAATTTCCATAAGAATTGTTGTAGGAATTACCATAATTATTAGAGGGATTACTAGGATAAGGCCTAGGATTGAAATTTCCTCTATACGCGTTGTTACCAAAATTGTTCCTACCAACAAAATTCACATCCATAGATTCATTATTATTCTCAATCAAAGTAGACAAGGGCATATCATTAGGATCAGAAGAAACACTCTTATTAGCAAATTATTTCATAAGTTCATCCATCTTTCCACTCAAAACATTAATTTCTTCTATCGCATGCACCTTTTTATTAGTAGATCTTTCAGTATGCCATTGAGAATAATTAACCATAATATTATCTAGGAGTTTAGTAGCTTCTCCTAAAGTGATTTCCATAAAAGTGCCTCCCGCGGCCGAATCTAAAAGATTTCTAGAAGCAAAATTCAATCCGGCATAAAATTTTTGTATAATCATCCATAAATTTAAACTATGAGTAGGGCAATTATGTATCATTAATTTCATTCTCTCCCAAGCTTGTGCAACATGTTCATGATCAAGCTGCTTAAAATTCATAATATCGTTTCTAAGAGAGATGATCTTAGCGGGAGGAAAATACTTAGAGATAAAAGCATCTTTGCACTTATTCCATGAAACAATACTATTTTTAGGCAAAGACGAAAACCAAGCTTTAGCACGATCTCTGAGCGAAAAAGGAAATAGCTTCAATTTAACAATATCATTATCCACATCTTTCTTCTTTTGCATGTCACACAAAATGAACGAAGCTATTTAGATGGGTAGCGACATCTTCACTAGGAAGGCCGGAGAACGGATCTTTCATAACAAGATTCAGCAAAGCAGCATTAATTTCACAAGATTCAGCATCGGTAAAAGGAGAAATCGGAGTGCTAATAAAATCATTCTTGTTTGTATTGGTAAATTCACACAATTTAGTATTATCTTGAGCCATCGCGATAAGCAAGGAAACTAACACACAAGCAAAGAAAAAGCAAGCGGGCAAAAGAGGCAAAAAGATAAAGAGAGGGAGGATAGAGAGAGAGAGAGGGCAAATAAAACGGCAAGGGGGAAGTGGGGGAGAGGAAAACGAGAGGCAAATGGCAAATAATGTAATGCAGGAGATAAGGGTATGTGATGGGTAATTGGTATGTTGACTTTTGCGTAGACCTCCCCGGCATCGGCGCCAGAAATCCTTCTTGCTACCTCTTTTAGCATTGCGTTGGTTTTCCCCGAAGAGGAAGGGGTGATGCAGCAAAGTAGCATAAGTATTTCCCTAAGTTTTTGAGAACCAAGGTATCAATCCAGTAGGAGGCTACGCGCGAGTCCCTCGCACCTGCACAAAACAAATAAATCCTCGCAACCAACGCAAATAGGGGTTGTCAATCCCTATAGGGCCACTTACGAGAGTGAGATATGATATATATGATAAGATAATATTTTTGGTATTTTTATGATAAATATGCAAAGTAAAATAAATGGCAAAGTAAATAACTAAGCAGTAGGAGATTGATATGATAAAGATAGACCTGGGGGCCATAGGTTTCACTAGTGGCTTCTCTCGAGAGCATAAGTATTCTACGGTGGGTGAACAAATTACTGTTGAGCAATTGATAGAATTGAGCATAGTTATGAGAATATCTAGGTATGATCATGTATATAGGCATCACGTCCGAGACAAGTAGACCGACTCCTGCCTGCATCTACTACTATTACTCCACTCATCGACCGCTATCCAGCATGCATCTAGAGTATTAAGTTAAAAACAGAGTAACGCCTTAAGCAAGATGACATGATGTAGAGGGATAGACTTGTGCAATATGAAGAAAACCCCATCTTGTTATCCTCGATGGCAACAATACAATATGTGCCTTGCTACCCTTACTATCACCGGGAAAGGACACCGCAAGATTGAACCCAAAGCTAAGCACTTCTCCCATTGCAAGAAAGATCAATCTAGTAGGCCAAACCAAACTGATAATTCGAAGAGACTTGCAAAGATACCCAATCATACGTAAAAGAATTTAGAGAAGATTCAAATATTATTCATAGATAGACTTGATCATAAACCCACAATTCATCGGTCTCAACAGACACACCGCAAAATGAAGATTACATCGAATAGATATCCACAAGAGAGGGGGGAAACATTGTATTGAGATCCAAAAAGAGAGAAGAAGCCATCTAGCTACTAACTATGGACCCGTAGGTCTGAAGTAAAGTACTCACACTTCATAGGAGGGGCTATAGTGTTGATGTAGAAGCCCTCCGTGATCGATGCCCCCTCCGGCGGAGCTCCGGAACAGGCTCCAAGATGGGATCTCGTGGATACAGAAAGTTACAGCAGTGGAATTAGGGTTTTGGCTCCGTATCTGATCGTTTGGGGGTACATGGGTATATATAGGAGGAAGAAGTACGTCGGTGGAGCAACAGGGGGCCCACGAGGGTGGAGGGCACGCCTGGGGGGTAGGGTCCAAGTCTCCTGAGTTGTATTCGATGATAAAATCATGTTCCTCAAGGTTTCATTCCGCTTGGACTCCGTTTGATATTCCTTTTCTTCGAAACCCTAAAAACAGGCAAAAAACATCAATTCTGGGATGGGCCTCCGGTTAATAGGTTAGTCCCAAAAAATAATATAAAAGTGGATAATAAAGCCCAATAATGTCCAAAATAGTAGATAATATAGCATGGAGCAATAAAAAATTATAGATACGTTGGAGACATATCGGTTAGTCTCATGCGAAAATTAGTTGATCCTCTGTCCGGCTTTTCTTTTCGAACACCGGACAATGTCTCAGGGGCTACTGTCTATACTTTGACATTCTTTTTATACAATTGCGTCGCTTACCTCCAAGCCTGTTAGAAGGCTCGTGCAGCCTTCGGTCAGTCCGCTCTTGGCGGACTGAATCCTCTCAACCACCATACCCATGACGGTACAGTTTTCCTCAACAATGGAAGCACTTCGCAGCGCTTCCAATAGAGTATCCGGTGCCTCTGGATGGACAGAGGTCACCGGTGGAATCCGTGGGCCTCCGTCTTTCGAAAGACGCTGCTTGCCGGATTCCGGAGCCGTATAGGTCTCCGGGATCGTATTCGGCTGGGGGCCAAATTGGATGTGGCCCCCATCGCCAGTCTCCATGGGGATCTGCTCCCCCATGTATCTGGCAGCCGAGGTATCATCCTCTGGCGCCACCGTGATGGCCTCCTGTGCTTCCCCCTAGGCCAGGAGGGTCCTTCGGACAGCACTTTAGCGTCCTCCGTAGCCTTGGGAGAGGAGGCCGCTGGAAGGGACCCGCTGTCCATCACCTATGGATCCAGTGAATTTCCTAAAGATGAGGATCACTCGAGGTCGGAACGAGCCGGACTGTAAGTGCATGATTTAACCTGTTAAAATGATGAAGTAAAGAGGCTGGGCATTTGTGTATGTCTTCGAGTAATTATGATTCGGCCAGGGGCTTATCCCTAGGGCGCCACTCGGAGCTGCTATCAATCTCCCACGCGGAGTTGTCCGCGGCGGAGGCCTTCCCCTTCTTGGACGCCTCTACCTCTAGATGCGTGGAGGCTGCCCTTTTCTTCCTTCTCCCCTTAGGGTGAGAATTGCTTTCCTCCTCTTCCTCGTCGTCGGTGGCTGGCGGGGAGTGGATTTCGGCATCTTCGGACATCACGTCCGAAGTGCCCTTATGCCGGAGACCACCCCTGGTCCCCTTGGCCCTCTTCTTGGCCTTCTTCTCCAGCGCTTGATAGGGCGCCGGAACCAGCATCTTCGTCAGAAGTGGGATAGCTGGTTCTTCGGGCAGCGGAGCCGGACATTGAATCCGCTCCACCTTCTTTGTCCAACCCTGAAAAAACAAATAAGGAAGCTTATACATCTTCCTTGAGTATGCAAGTAAAGGATACACCTTGAAATACGGAAAAATTACCGCACTAGCGGGATGGGCCAGGTTGCGCCCGTGGTCCTCGGTCGTCACCGGCCACATCTCGTTGGCCTTGAAGAGCACCTTCCAGATGTCTTCGTGCATAGTGCCGAAGAACTGTTGCAAGGTCCGGTGCTTGGCCGGATCGAACTCCCACAAGTGGCAAGTCCGGCTTTGGCACAGCAGGATCCGGCGAGCGAGCATCTGATAAGTCTCCAACATATCTATAATTTTTCATTGTTACATGCTATTATATTATCAACGTTGGATGTTTTATATTCATTTATATGTTATTTCATATGATTTTTGGGACTAACCTATTAACCCAAAGCCCAGTGCCAGTTTCTGTTTTCCCCTTGTTTCAGTGTTTCACAGAAAAGGAATATCAAACGGAGTCCAAACAGAATGAAACCTTCGGAAAATTTATTTTTGGAAAGAAAGCAATACATGAGACTTGGAGTGCACGTGAGGGGATCAACGAGGAACCCACGAGGCAGGGGGCGCGCCCACCCCCCTGGGCGCGCCCTCCACCCTCGTGGGCCCCTCATGGCTCCCTTGATGTATTTCTTCCGCCTATATATATCCATATACCCTAAAACTATCGGGGAGCACAATAGATTGGGAGTTCCGCCACCAGAAGCCTCCGTAGCCACCGAAAGCCAATCTAGACCCGTTTCGGCACCCTGTCGGAAGGGGAATCCCTCTCTGGTGGCCATCTTCATCATCCCGGTGCTCTCCATGACGAGGAGGGAGTAGTTCTCCCTCGGGGCTGAGGGTATGTACCAGTAGCTATGTGTTTGATCTCTCTCTCTCTCTCTCTCTCTCTCGTGTTCTTGAGGTGATACGATCTAGATGTATCGCGAGCTTTGCTATTATAGTTGGATCTTATGATGTTTTCTCCCCCTCTACTCTCTTGTAATGGATTGAGTTTCCCCTTTGAAGTTATCTTATCGGATTGAGTCTTTAAAGATTTGAGAACACTTGATGTATGTCTTGCCATGCGTATCCGTGGTGACAATAGGATATCACGTGATTCACTCGATGTATGTTTTGGTGATGAACTTGCGGGTTCCGCCCATGAACCTATGCATAAGGGTTGGCACACATTTTCGTCGTGATTCTCTGGTAGAAACTTTGGGGCACTCTTTGAGGTCCTATGTGTTGGTTGAATAGATGAATCTGAGATTGTGTGATGCATATCGTATAATCATACCCACGGATACTTGAGGTGACATTGGAGTATCTAGGTGACATTAGGCTTTTGGTTGATTTGTGTCTTAAGGTGTTATTCTAGTACGAACTCTAGGGCTTTTTGTGACACCTATAGGAATAGCTCAACAGATTGATTGCAAAGAATAACTTTGAGGTGGTTTCGTACCCTACCATAATCTCTTCGTTTGTTCTCCGCTATTAGTGACTTTGGAGTGACTCTTTGTTGCATATTGAGGGATAGTTATGTGATCCAATTATGTTATTATTGTTGAGAGAACTTGCACTAGTGAAAGTATTAACCCTAGGCCTTGTTTCCTAGCATTGCAATACCATTTACGCTCACTTTTATCATTAGTTACCTTGCTATTTTTATATTTTCAGATTACAAAAACCTATATCTACTATCGATATACCACTTGTATCACCATCTCTTCGCCGAACTAGTGCACCTATACAATTTACCGTCGTATTGGGTGTGCTGGGGACACAAGAGACTCTTTGTTATTTGGTTGCAAGGTTGCTTGAGAGAGACCATATTCATCCTACACCTCCTACGGATTGATAAACCTTAGGTCATCCACTTGAGGGAAATTTGCTACTATCCTACAAACCTCTGCACTTGGAGGCCCAACAACATCTACAAGAAGAAAGTTGTGTAGTAGACATCAGCATCACCTGGATCACATTGAAAAGCTTGACGTTCTTGTCCACCATGCGCTTGATGCGTGTCTGAAGTGCTATCAGCTCATCCGACGAAGACCAGTCCAAGCCCTTCTCTAGCCAGGAGGTAAGCCGCATCGGGGCACCGAGCTGGAATTCAAGAGCCATGGCCCAAGTGGTGTCGCGAGGCTCTGTGACGTAGAACCACTGTTGTTTCCACCCTTTGACAGTCTCCATGAAGGTACCTTTGGGCCATGTGACATTGGGCAGCTTGCTCACCATGGCGCCTCCGCATTCTGCATGTTGGCCATCCACCACCTTCGGCTTCATGTTGAAGATCTTCAACCACAGTCCGAAGTGAGGTGGGATATGGAGGAAGGCCTCACACACGACAATAAATGTTGAGATATTGAGGAAGGAGTTGGGGGTCAGATCGTGGAAATCCAGCTCGTAGTAGAACATGAGTTCGCGAACGAATGGGTGGAGAGGAAATCCCAACCCATGGATGAAGTGGGGGATGAACATGGCCGTCTCATGGGGCTCCGGAGTAGGGACGATCTGTCCCTTGGCCGGAAGCCGGTGGGCGATTTTCCTTGGCTAAGTACCTGGCCTCCCGGAGCTTGGTGATGTCCTTCTCCTTGACGGAGGATACCATCCACTTGCCTTGCGCTCCAGATCCGGACATGGCTGGAGTGCTTTTTTGAGGTGGAAAGGGTGGAAGCTTGGGAACTGGAGCTCGAGTATGGATGGGCAGAGAGAAGGAAGGCGTGGGTGAAAGAGGTGAATCCTTACCCCTTTATAAAGGCAGTGAATATCAAGCGCCTCCCCACTCGCCTTAAAACTCGCCTATTCCCCCAAGGGTCATGCAGGCGACGCGGTTGGATTACCCACGCCCGTATTGATGAGAATCCCACAATAAGGGGACACGATCTTTGCTTTGACAAGATGTGCCAATAAAACCGCATCTTGGAACATGGAGCGGGAGGCTAAAAAACGGTTTGAAATAATGACCGGGCTGTGACGTGATGTCACGCTACAAAAGTTGTCAGTGGATTGGACTCATAAAATATTATACTCTCTACGTGTGTGTGTGTGTGTGTGTGTGTGTGTGGTGCTCGTTTTGCAGAGCCGGGCACGTTTTCTATGTTCGAAGGCTGTTTCGGAGTATTCGGAGGAGGAACCTGCCTTGCAATGCCGAAGACAAACTGCGCGCCGGACACCTCATCATTGAAGCCTGGTTCAGGGGCTACTGAGGGAGTCCTGGATTAAGGGGTCCTCGGGCGTCCGACCTGTTGGACATGGGCCGGACTAATTGGCTTTGAAGATACAAGGCAGAAGACTCTCTACCGTGTCCGGATGGGACTCTCCTTGGCGTGGATAGCAAGCCTGGCGTTCGGATATGAAGATTCCTTTCTGTGTAACCAACTTTGTACAACCCTAGTCCCCTCCGGTGTCTATATAAACCGGAGGGTTTAGTCCATAGAGGCAATCATAATCATATAGGCTATACTTATCCCTCATACTCATCAATATCAATCAAGCAGGACGTAGGGTATTACCTCCAACAAGTGGGCCCGAACTTGGGTAAAACTTCGTGCCCCTGTCTCCTGTTACCATCAACCTTAGACACACAGTTCGGTACCCCTACCCGAGATCCACTAGTTTTGACACCGACAGTGCCTACTACTACGTGCAGGCCGCCGACGACTAGGAGTATTTAGGAGGATCCCAAGAAGGAGGCACGCGCCTCCTTCGATCTGTTTCCCCATTTTCTGCTAGCCATCTTATGGCACCTTGTTTAACTTATGTTTGTACTCAGATATTGTTGCTTCAGCTGACTCGTCTATGATCGAGCATTTGTATTCAAGCCCTCGAGGCCACTGGCTTGTAATATTAAAGCTTGTATGACTTATTTGTATTTAGAGTTGTGTTGTGATATCTTCCTGTGAGTCCTTGATCTTGATTGTACACATTTACGTGTATGATTAGTGTACGATTATATCGAGGGCATCACAAGATGGCAGGGTAACCGGTGAGGTGGTTAATGATTTGTGGTAGATAGACACAGGTGGTGCCGGAGCAGGCTCCTTGGGATCCGCACATGTTTAATGTAGGTATGCAGATAGACAGTTTGTTTTTCAATGCGGAGCAGCCGCATGCACCGGGAAGCGGCATGGCCGACGCTCTCGGCCAGCGCACCGCTTCAATGCCGGAGCGACATGAGAGATTGCATCCGCTCAGAGCTGGCATGAATGCGACATTAGCGCACTAGACCAGCTCTAATTGCTTCAGGCGGGAAAGGCGTTGGCGATGGAGGTTTTTTGGTGGGCCACGACAGTCAGAATAAGGTGCGTCGGTAGTCCGGACGTCCGCATAGTCCCTCCCCCGATTTGCTTTCGGTTTGCAGTAAAAAATAACATCCGTACCGTGGAGCGGGCCGATGCAGGGCCATGTTGGATGGAAAACACACACGGTCCGCACGGTCCGGACGACTACATGCAGTTTGAGGCTCAGCGTTGGAGATGCCCATACCCAGATAATGGAATAGGTAATTTCAGGACTTTGCATCATATGACTGTATGATGTTATCAACCCTTGCGATGACTTAATCTGCCTCCTTCCGCCACTCCTCATAGTACCTTCATGGATTGATACCTTGGTTTCTCACTGAGGGGAAATTTGCTGCTTTCTACAAACTCTCACGTCGGGGAGGCCCAACATTTGTAACAAGTATAACAGAGCCAATCCATCTCCTCTCTTATGGTATTGCGTTAAAGGTGACATCCATGTCTCGTGAGCTGTTGGCCAAGTACAACACCAATGACAAGAGGTTGCCTTTTGATGGCGTCGATGGGGATGTAGAACCCATGCACAACGAAGCTGAGCTCCTTCAAAACTTTAGAGTGGTAAGGAGGCGCGTGAGCATGATCACTTGGGCCCTCTATTGCCGTGGTACAAGGAGGAGGAGTTGCGGAAGGAGGCTGCTTCCTCACAGCCTCGACCTCCCATCGGGGGTTTGAATAAGTGGGCTTCGTCCGTGTGGGAGGGGGAGCATGGCTCCGACCCTGGCTCAACATTCACTTCCAACAATGATAATCGTCCATTGGGGTTCTTGATACGTCCATTTTGCATCATGTTTTTATATCAATATTTATTGCATTATGGGCTGTTATTACACATTATGTCAAAATACTTATGCCTATTCTCTCTTATTTTACAATGTTTACATGAAGAGGGAGAATGTCAGCAGCTGGAATTCTGGGCTGGAAAAGGAGCACATATTAGAGACCTATTCTGCACAGCCCCGAAATTCCTGAAACTCCACGGAAGTCACTTTCACAATATATAAAAAATATTGGGCGAAGGAAGCACCAGAGGGGGCCACCCACCATCCACGAGGGTGGGGGGCGCGCCCTACCCCCCTGGGCGCACCCGCCGCCTCGTGGGCCTCCTGGCAGGCCTTCGGTGCCCATCTTTGGCTATATGAAGTCTTTCGCCCTGGAAAGAATTATAAGCAAGCTCACGGGACGAAACTCCGCCGCCACGAGGCAGAACCATGGCGGAACCAATCTAGGGCTCCGGCGGAGCTATTCTATCGGGGAAACATCCCCTCAGGAGGGGGAAATCATCACCATCGTCATCACCATCGATCCTCTCATCGGGAGGGGGTCAATATACATCAACATCTTCACCAACACCATCTCATCTCAAACCCTAGTTCATCTCTTGTATCCAATATTTGTCCCAAAACCTCAGATTGGTAGATGTGGGTTGTTAGTAGTGTTGATTACTCATTGCAGTTGACGCTAGTTGGTTTACTTGGTGGAAGATCATATATTCAGATCCTTTTTGCATATTAATACCCCTCTAATTATGAACATGAATACGATTTGTGAGTAGTTATGTTTGTTCCTGAGGACATGGGAGAAGTCTTGCTATAAGTAGTCATGTGAATTTGGTATTCATTCGATATTTTGATGAGATGTATGTTGCCTCTCCTCTAGTGGTGTCATGTGAACGCCGACTACATGACACTTCACCATTGTTTGGGCCTAGAGGAAGGCATTGGGAAGTAATAAGTAGATGATGGGTTGCTAGAGTGACAGGAGCTTAAACCCTAGTTTATGCATTGCTTCGTAAGGGGCTGATTTGGATCCATATGTTTCATGCTATGGTTAGGTTTAACTTAATACTTCTTTTGTAGTTGCGGATGCTTGAAAGAGGGGTTAATCATAAGTGGGAGGCTTGTCCAAGGAAGGGAAGTACCCAAGCACCGGTCCACCCACATATCAAATTATCAAAGTACCGAACGCGAATCATATGAGTATGATGAAAACTAGCGTGACGATAATTCCCATGTGTCCTTGGGAGCATTTTCCTTTATATAAGAGTTTGTCCAGGCTTTTCCTTTGCTACAAAAAGGATTGGGCCATCTTGCTGCACCTTATTTATTTTATTACTTGTTACCCGTTACAAATTACCTTATCACAAAACTATCTTTTACCGATAATTTCAGTGCTTGCAGAGAATACCTTACTGAAAACTGCTTATCATTTGCTTCTGCTCCTCATTGGGTTCGGCACTCTTACTTATTGAAAGGACTACGATAGATCCCCTATACTTGTGGGTCATCAAGACTCTTTTCTGGTTCCGTTGCCGGGGAGTGAAGCGCCTTTGGTAGGTGGAATTTGGTAAGGGAAAGTTTATATATTGTGCTGAAATTTACTTTCACTTGTTACTATGGAACATAATCCTTTGAGGGGCTTGTTCGGGGTATCTTCGCCCAGACCACTAGAGCAAAGAGTTGCTCCTCAACCTAATGAACCTACTGAAAATGTTTACTTTGAAATTCCTTCGGGTATGATAGAGAAACTACTAGCTAATCCTTTTACAGGAGATGTAACATTGCATCCCGATTTGCACCTAATCTATGTGGATGAGGTTTGTGGATTATTTAAGCTTGCAGGTATGCCCGACGATGTTATCAAGAAGAAGGTTTTCCCTTTATATTTGAAGGGAAAGGCATTGACATGGTTTAGGCTACGTGATGATATTGGATCATGGAACTGCAACCGATTGAAATTGGAATTTCATCAGAAGTTTTATCTTATGCATCGAGTTAATCATGATCGTAATTATATATATAATTTTTGGCCTCGCTAAGGAGAAAGCATCGCTCAATCTTGGGGGATGCTTAAGTCAATATTATATTCATGCCCCAATCATGAGCTCTCAAGAGAAATTATTATTCAAAAAATTTATGCTTGGCTTTCTCTCAATAATCGCTCCATGCTCAATACTTCTTGTACTGGATCTTTTATGATGAAGGCTATTGAATTCAAATGGGATTTATTGGAAAGAATTAAACACAACTCTGAAGATTGGGAACTCGACGAAGGTAAGGATTTAGGTATAACACCTAAGTTTGATTGTGTTAAATATTTTATGGATACCGATGCTTTTCGTGAATTTAGCACTAAATATGGACTTGACTCTGAGAGAGTAGCTTCTTACCGTGAATCATTTTCTACTCATGTTGATCTCCCTAAGGATAAGTGTCTTAAATATCATCCTCCCATTGAAGTAAAAGTAGTTGAACCTATTAAAGTTGAAGAAAAGACTATCACTTATAATGTTGATCCTATTGTTCCTACCGCTTATATTGAGAAACCACCTTTTCCTGTTAGAATGAAGGATCATGCTAAAGCTTCAACTGTGGTTCGTAAGTGTAATACTAGAACACCTACACCCTCTGAGCAAATTAAAGTTGAACCTAGTATTGCTATGGTCCGATAATATTGATGGGCATGTTATTTACTTTTGTGAAGAAGTTGCTAGAATTGCTAGACCCGATACTAAAAATAAACATACGCCTATTGTAGGCATGCCTGTTATTTCTGTTAAAATAGGAGATCATTGCTATCATGGATTATGTGATATGGGTGCTAGTGCAAGTGCAATACCTCATTCTTTATATGAAGAAATTATGCATGATATTGCACCTGCTGAGTTAGAAGGTATTGATGTTACAATTAAGCCTGCCAATAGAGATACTATTTCACCAGTTGGGATTGTTAGAGATGTTGAAGTCTTGTGTGGGAAAGTTAAATATCCTGCTAATTTTCTTGTTCTTGGTTCCCCACAAGATGACTTTTGTCCCATTATATTTGGTAGACCTTTCTTGAATACTGTTAATGCTAAGATAGACTGCAAAAAGGATATTGTTTCTGTTGGTTTAGGGGATATGTCTCATGATTTTAATTTTGATAAATTTCATAGACAACCCCATGATAAATAATTGCCTAGTAAAGATGAAATTATTGGTCTTGCTCCTATTGCCGTGCCTCCTAATGATCCTTCAGAACAATATTTGCTAGACCATGAAAATGATATGTTTATGAATGAAAGAAGGGAAATAGATGAAGTATTCTTTAAACAGGGACCTATTTTGAAACACAATTTGCCTATCAAAATCTTAGGGGATCCTCCTCCACCCAAGGGTGATCCCATGTTTGAGCTTACACCATTACCTGATACTCTTAAATATGCTTATCTTGATGAAAAGAAGATATATCCTGTTATTATTAGTGCTAACCTTTCAGAGCCAGAAGAGGAGAAATTATTGAAAACTCTGAAGAAGCACCGTGCTGCTATTGGATATACTCTTGATGATCTTAAGGGCATTAGTCCCACTCTATGCCAGCACAAAATAAAATTGGAGGAAGACGCTAAACTGGTTGTCGATCACCAACAACGGTTAAATCCTAAGTTGAAAGAAGTGGTATGGAAAGAAATACTAAAGCTTCTGGAGGCAGGTATAATTTATATCGTTGCTGATAGTCAGTGGGTAAGTCATGTCCATTGTGTCCCTAAGAAGGGAGGTATTACTGTTATTCCTAATGATAAAGATGAATTGATCCCACAAAGAATTGTTACATGTTATAGAATGGTAATTGATTTCCGCAAATTAAATAAGGCTACTAAAAATGATCATTACCCTTTACCTTTTATTGATCAAATGCTAGAAAGGTTATCCAAACATACACATTTTTGCTTTCTAGATGGTTATTCTGGTTTCTCTCAAATACCTGTGTCAAAAGAGGATCAAGAAAAGACCACCTTTACTTGTCCTTTCGGTACCTTTGCTTATAGACATATGCCTTTTGGTTTATGTAATGCACTTGCTACCTTTCAAAGATGCATGACTGCTATATTCTCTAACTTTTGTGAAAAGATTGTTGAGGTATTCATGGATGATTTTTCTGTATATGGAACTTCTTTTGATGATTGCTTAAGCAACCTTGATCGAGTTCTGCAGAGATGTGAAGAAACTAATCTTGTCTTGAATTGGGAGAAGTGCCACTTTATGACTAATGAAGGCATTGTCTTGGGGCATAAAATTTCTGAAAGAGGTATTGAAGTTGATAAAGCTAAAGTTGATGCTATTGAGAAGATGTCGTGTCCTAAGGACATGAAAGGTATAAGAAGTTTCCTTGGTCATGCTGGTTTTTATAGGAGGTTCATTAAAGACTTCTCGAAAATTTCTAGGCCTCTAAGTAATCTCTTACAGAAAGATGTTCCTTTTGTCTTTGATGATGATTGTGAAGAAGCATTTGAAATACTCAAGAAAGCCTTGATTTCTGCACCTATTGTTCAGCCTCCTGATTGGAATTTACCCTTTGAAATTATGTGTGATGCTAGTGATTATGCTATAGGTGTTGTGTTAGGACAAAGAGTTGATAAGAAATTAAATGTTATCCAATATGCTAGTAAAACTCTAGACAGTGCCCAAAGAAATTATGCTACTACTGAAAAAGAATTTTTAGCAGTTGTATTTGCTTGTGATAAGTTCGGACCTTATATTGTTGATTCTAAAGTAACTGTTCACACTGATCATGCTTCTATTAAATATCTTATGGAAAAGAAAGATGCTAAACCTAGATTTATTAGATGGGTTTTCCTTCTACAAGAATTTGGTTTGCATATTATTGATAGAAAGGGAGATGAGAACCCCGTTGCAGACAACTTGTCTAGGTTAGCGAATGTTCTTAATGACCCACTACCTATTGATGATAGCTTTCCTAATGAAGAATTAGCTGTCATAAATACTTCTCGTACTGCTCCATGGTATGCTTATTATGCTAATTACATTTTGCTAAATTTATACCACCTAGTTTCACATACCAGCAAAAGAAAAAGTTTTTCTATGATTTAAGACATTACTTCTGGGATGAGCCACACCTTTATAAAGAAGGAGTAGATGGTGTTATTAGACGTTGTGTACCTGAGCATGAACAGGAACAGATCCTACGCAAGTGTCACTCCGAGTCTTATGGAGGACACCATGCTGGAGATAGAACTGCACATAAGGTATTGCAATCTGATTTTTATTGGCCTACTCTCTTCAAGGATGCCCGTAAGTTTGTCTTGTCTTGTGATGAATGTCAAAGAATTCGTAATATTAGTAGATGTCAAGAAATGCCTATGAATTATTCACTTGTTATAGAACCATTTGATGTTTGAGGCTTTGATTATATGGGACCTTTTCCTTCCTCTAATGGGTATACACATATTTTAGTTGCTGTTGATTACGTTACTAAGTGGGTAGAAGCTATTCCAACTAGTAGTGTTGATCATAACACCTCTATTAAGATGCTTAAAGAAGTTATTTTTTGAGATTTGGAGTCCCTAGATATTTAATGACTGATGGTGGTTCACATTTTATTCATGGTGCTTTTCGTAAAGTGCTTGCTAAGTATGATGTTAATCATAGAATTGCATCTCCATATCATCCACAGTCTAGTGGTCAAGTAGAACTAAGTAATAGAGAGCTTAAATTAATTTTGCAAAAGACTGTTAATAGATCTATAAAGAATTGGTCCAAGAAACTTGATAATGCATTATGGGCCTATAGAACTGCATATAAAAATCCTATGGGTATGTCTCCATATAAAATGTTTTATGGAAAAGCATGTCATTTACCTCTCGAACTAGAACATAAGGAATATTGGGCCATTAAAGAGCTCAATTATGATTTCAAACTTGCCAGTGAGAAGAGACTATTTGACATTAGCTCACTTGATGAATGGAGAATCCAGGCCTCTGAGAATGCCAAGCTGTTTAAGGAAAAGGTTAAAAGATGGCATGACAAAAGGATACAAAAACGTGAGTTTAATGTAGGTGATTATGTATTGTTATAAAACTCTTGTTTAAGATTTTTTGCAGGAAAACTCCTCTCTAAATGGGAATATCCTTACGTTATCGAGGAGGTCTATCATTCCGGTGCCATAAAAATCAACAACTTCGAAGGCATAAATCCAAGGGTGGTGAACGGTCAAAGAATCAAACATTATATCTCAGGTAGTCCTATAAATGTTGAAACTAATGTTATTGAAATCATAACCCCGAAGGAGTATATAAGGGACACCTTCCAGAATGTTTCAGCCTCCGAAAAGGAAGAGGTATGTGGTACAGTAAGTAAACCGACTCCAAAACAGTTCTAATAGCAAATTTTCTCTGTTTTGGAATATTTAAGAAATTAGGACAATAAGAAGCAGTCCAGAAAGGACACGAGGCATCCACGAGGGTGGAGGGCGCGCCCTACCCCCCTGGGCGCGTCCCTACCTCATGGGCACCTCGTGTGCCCTCCGGACTCTGTTTTCTTGCACGATACTTCTTTTGATCGGTAAAAATTCATTATATAATCTCATGAAGGTTTTGACCACTGTACCACGCAAATATCTCCTGTTTTTGTTTCGAGATGTTCTGCTACAGATTTAGATCAAGATGTCTTCTCAAGAGTCAGTCGGGGAGAGCCGGGTGTCTCATCCGACACCGGGACCAGGAGCAAACAGTGACGCTGACCACTTTGGGCCATCAGCGGAGGAAGAGATGGAGGCCGACTTGAAAAGGATAGATGCAATGGAAGAGGATCAAGAAGCTACTTCTTGTTTCCGATCCGGATTCACGATGGGGGAACTACAGAGCTCAACTATTCCAAACTCGGTCATCCCTTCCAATGTTAGATTTATTTCTTATGAAAACATGAAAAAGAGTGCTACTTGTTCTTCCGCAGCTATGCAACATCCATGGGTGAAAGGAGCTTTAGACATCACGGGCAAGCTCCGTAAGGAAATAATGGACCTCAAGCAACAAGTTAATACGCTCGAGGAAGAGAATCGCATCCTGAGGGGCATCATCGCCAACAATATCACATCACCACCTCCGAAGAAAGAGACATAAATACATGGGTATAGGCACTCCCCTTGGCAACTGCCAAGCTTGGGGGAGTGCCCCGGTATCGTATCACCATCACACTTTTATCTTTACCTTTTTCTTAGTTCGATCCTTTTGGTAATATCTTGGTCTAGTAGAATAAAGTTTAGTATGATTTAGTTTTGAGTTTTGCTTTATGATCCTTCTATGTAATCGAGTCCGTGAGCTATATATAATAAAGATTAGTTTTGAGTCATGGGCTTGGTTTTCTTGCTATGATCTTGAAAAAATATAGGAAAGAGAAAGAATAAAAACAAATAAAGAGATCATATTGATCTTATGGAGAGTAATGACCTCACATATAAAGAGTATGATGAATAAAAGTTGTTGAGAGTTGACAAACATAGTTTTGGTCATCGTTGCAATTAAAGTAATAAATAAAGAGAAGTTTTCACATATAAATATACTATCTTGGACATCATTTATGACTGTGAGCACTCATTAAAATATGACATGCTAAAAAGTTGATGTTGGACAAGGAAGACAACGTAATGGGTTATGTTTTCTTCATCTGAAATAAATTATATTGTCATGGATCATCCAACATGTTGAGCTTGCCTTTCCCCCTCATGCTAGCCAAATTCTTTGCACCAAGTAGAGATACTACTTGTGCTTCCAAATATCCTTAAACCCAGTTTTGCCATGAGAGTTCACCATATCTACCTATGGATTGAGTAAGATCCTTCAAGTAAGTTGTCATTGTTGCAAGCAATAAAAATTGCTCTCTAAATATGTATTATTTATTAGTGTGGAGAAAATAAGCTTTATACGATCTTGTGATGTGGAAGAAATAAAAGCGACGGACTACATAATAAAGGTCCATATCATAGGTGGAAATATAAAGTGACGTTCTTTTGCATTAAGATTTCGTGCATCCAACCATAAAAACACATGACAACCTCTGCTTCCCTCTGGGAAGGGCCTATCTTTATTCTTGTCTTATACTTCATACAAGAGTCATGGTGATCTTCACCTTTCATTTTTACATTTATCCTTTGGCAAGCACTATGTGTTGGAAAGATTCTGATATATATAGCTAATTGGATGTGACTTTTCACAAACTATTATTGTTGACATTACCCTTGAGGTAAAAGGTTGGGAGGCAAAACTATAAGCCCCTATGTTTCTCTGTGTCCGATTAAAACTTCATACCCATAAGTATTGCGTGAGTGTTAGCAAGTGTGAAAGACTAAATGATAGTTGAGCATGTGGACTTGCTAAAAAGCTCTTATATTGACTCTTTCCGATGTTATGATAAATTGCAATTGCTTCAATGATCGAGATTATAGTTTGTTAGTTTTTAATGAAGTTTCTGATTCATACTTGAAATTGTGAATGAATTGTTACTTTAGCATAAGAAATCATATGACAATATATATATATTGTTGTTATAAGAATGATCATGATGCCCTCATGTCTGTATTTTATTTTATCGACACCTCTATCTCTAAACATGTGGACATATTTTTCGATATTGGGTTTCGCTTGAGGACAAGCGAGGTCTAAGCTTGGGGGAGTTGATACGTCCATTTTGCATCATGTTTTTATATCAATGTTTATTGCATTATGGGCTGTTATTACACATTATGTCAAAATACTTATGCATATTCTCTCTTATTTTACAAGGTTTACATGAAGAGGGAGAATGCCGGCAGCTGGAATTCTAGGCTGGAAAAGGAGCAAATATTAGAGACCAATTCTACACAGCTCCAAAAGTCCTAAAACTCCACAGAAGTCAATTTCAGAATATATATAAAAAATATTGGGCGAAGGAAGCACCAGAGGGGGCCCACCCACCATCCATGAGGGTGGGGGTGCGCCCTACCCCCTGGGCGCGCCCCCTGCCTCGTGGGCACCCTGGCAGGCCTCCGGTGCCCATCTTTGTCTATATGAAGTCTTTCACCCTGGAAAAAATCATAAGCAAGCTCACGGGACGAAACTCCGCCACCACGAGGCGAAACCTTGGTGGAACCAATCTAGGGCTCCGGCGGAGCTATTCTATCGGGGAAACATCCCCTCAGGAGGGGGAAATCATCACCATCGTCATCACCATCGATCCTCTCATCGGGAGGGGGTCAATATACATCAACATATTCACCAGCACCATCTCATCTCAAACCCTAGTTCATCTCTTGTATCCAATATTTGTTCCAAAACCTCAGATTGGTAGATGTGGGTTGCTAGTAGTGTTGATTACTCATTGGAGTTGATGCTAGTTGGTTTACTTGGTGGAAGATCATATGTTCAGATCCTTTATGCATACTAATACCCCTCTGATTATGAACATGAATACGATTTGTGAGTAGTTACGTTTGTTCCTGAGGACATGGGAGAAGTCTTGCTATAAGTAGTCATGTGAATTTGGTATTCATTCGATATTTTGATGAGATGTATGTTGCCTCTCCTCTAGTTGTGTCATGTGAACATTGACTACATGACACTTCACCATTGTTTGGGCCTAGAGGAAGGAATTGGGAAGTAATAAGTAGATGATGGGTTGCTAGAGTGACATAAGTTTAAAACATAGCTTATGCGTTGCTTCGTAAGGGGCTGATTTGGATCCATATGTTTCATGCTATGGTTAGGTTTACCTTAATACTTCTTTTGTAGTTGCGGATGCTTGCAAGAGGGGTTAATCATAAGTGGGATGCTTGTGCAAGGAAGGGCAGTACCTAAGCACCGGTCCACCGACATATCAAATTATCAAAGTACCGAACGCGAATCATATGAGCGTGATGAAAACTAGCTTGACGATAATTCCCATGTGTCCTCGGGAGCGTTTTCCTTTATATAAGAGTTTGTCTAGGCTTGTCCTTTGCTACAAAAAGGATTGGGCCATCTTGCTGCACCTTATTTACTTTTATTACTTGTTACCCGTTACAAATTACCTTATCACAAAACTATCTGTTACCGATAAGTTCAGTGCTTGCAGAGAATACCTTACTGAAAGCTGCTCATCATTTCCTTCTGCTCCTCGTTGGGTTCGACACTCTTACTTATCGAAAGGACTATGATAGATCCCCTATACTTGTGGGTCATCAGTTCTCCCAAATAATAATAACTCTATATCGATCTGGGGCTACTCTGACAACCCAACTACCAAGGAAACCCTAGATCTTGAGGGTTGGCAACTTTAAAGACAACAATGGAGGTAATACTAATAAATCTCCCAAGTTCAAATCTAGGGTTGGAGGCTTAGGCTCGCAGGGCTACCCCCCTCTTTCGACTAAGGTTAACTCGACATAAGGTTCCTCTCATTCTAGCATGACCTGCTTTTCTTGCCACCTTCCTAGGCACTTTCACATAGCTTTACACTTCCCCTCGTTCCACTACAAAGCAAACGACTTTTAGCGATGACACGTCCATTTTGCATCATGCTTTTATATTGATATTTATTGCATTATGGGTTGTTATTACACATTATATCACAATACTTATGCCTTTTCTCTCTTGTTTTACAAGGTTTACATGAAGAGGGAGAATGCCGATAGCTGGAATTCTGGACTGGAAAAGGAGCAAATATTAGAGACCTACCCTGCACAACCCCAAAAGTCCTGAAACTTCACGAAGAATGATTTTGGAACATATAGAAAATATTGGGCAAAGAAAGCACCAGAGGGGGCCACCTGCCATCCACAAGGGTGGAGGGCGTGCCCCCTGCCTTGCAGGCCCCCGATACCCATCTTCTACTATATGGTGTGTTTTGACCTGGAAAAAATCAGAAGGAAGCTTTTGGGAACATGGGTAGAACAAATCTAGGGCTCCAGCAGATCTATTCTGCCGGGGAATCTTCCCTCTCGGAGGGGGAAATTGAAGCCATCGTCATGACCAACGATCCTCTCATCAAGAGGGGGTCAATCTCCGTTAACATCTTCACCAGCACCATCTCCTCTCAAAACCTAGTTCATCTCTTGTATCCGATCTTTGTCTCAAAACCTTAGATTGGTACATGTGGGTTGCTAGTAGTGTTGATTACTGATTGTAGTTGATGCTAGTTGGTTTATTCGGTGGAAGATCATATGTTCAGATCCTTAATGATAATTAATACTCCTACAATTATGAACATGAACATGCTTTGTGAGTAGTTACGTTTGTTCCCGAGGACATGGGAGAAGTCTTTTTATAAGTAATCATGTGAATTTGGTATTCGTTCGATATTTTGCTGAGATGTATGTTGTCTTTCCTCTAGTGGTGTTATGTGAACGTCGAATACATGACACTTCACCATGATTTGGGCCTAGGGGAAGGCATTGGGAAGTAAGAAGTAGATGATGGGTTGCTAGAGTGACAGAAGCTTAAACCCTAGTTTATGTGTTGCTTCGTAAGGGGCTGATTTGGATCCATATGTTTCATGCTATGGTTAGATTTATCTTAATTCTTCCTTCGTAGTTGCGGATGCTTGCAAGAGGGGTTAATCATAAGTGGGAGGATTTTCCAAGGAAGGGCAACACCCAAGCACCGGTCCAGCCACATAACTAATTATCAAAGTAACAAACACGAATCATATGAGCATGATGAAAACTAGCTTGACAGTAATTCCCATGTGTCCTCAGGAGCGCTTTGCTTTATATAAGAGTTCATCTAGGCTTGTGCTTTGCTACAAAAAGGATTGGGCCACCTTGCTGCACCTTGTTTACTTTTGTTACTTGTTACCTGTTACGAATTATCTCATCATACAACTATTTGTTATCGATAATTTCAGTGCTTGCAGACAACACCTTGCTGAAAACCGCTTGTCATTTCCTTCTGCTCCTTGTTGGGTTCGACACTCTTACTTATCGAAAGGACTATGATAGATCCGTTATACTTTTGGGTCATCAAGACTCTTTTCTAGAGCCATTGGCGAGGAGTGAAGCGCCTTTAGTAAGTGGAATTTGGTAAGGAAACATTTATATAGTGTGCTAAAATTTACTGTCACTTGCTACTATGGAAAATAATCCTTTAAGGGGCTTGTTCGGGGTATCTTCACCTCTACCGGAAGAGAAAAGAGTTGCCCCTCAACCTGCTGAAAATATTTATTATGAAATTCCTTCGGGTATGATAGAGAAACTTCTAACTAATCCTTATGCAGAAGATGGAACATTACATCCTGATATGCACCTAATCTATGTGGATGAAGTTTGTGGATTATTTAAGCATGCATGTTTGCCCGAGGATGTTTTCAAGAAGAAGGTCTTACATTTATCTTTGAAGGGAAAGGCATTGATATGGTATAGGCTATGTGATGATGTTGGATCATGGAACTACAACTGATTGAAATTGGAATCTCATCAGAAGTATTATCCTATGCATCTGGTTCATCGTGATCGGAATGATATATATATTTTTTGGCCTCGTGAAGGAGAAAGTATCGCTCAAGCTTGGGGGAGGATTAAGTAAATGTTATATTCATGCCCCAATCATGAGCTCTCAAGAGAAATTATTATTCAAAATATTTATGCTTCGGCTTTCTCATGATGATCGATCCATGCTCGATACTTCTTGTATTGGTTCTTTTATGAAGAAGGATATTGAATTCAAATGGGATTTATTGGAAAGAATTAAACGCAACTTGGAAGATTGGGAACTCGACGAAGGTAATGAGTCAGGTATAAACCTTAAGTTTCACTGTGTTAAATATTTTATGGATACCGATGCTTTTCGTGATTTTAGCACTAAATATAGACTTAACTCTGAGATAGTAGCTTCTTTCTGTGAATCATTTTCTACTCATGTTGATCTCCCTAAGGAGAAGTGGTTTAAATATCATCCTCCCATTGAAGTGAAAGTAGTAGAACCCATTAAAGTTGAAGAAGAAACTATTACTTATAATGTTGATCCTATTGTTCCTACTGCTTATATTGAGAAACCACCTTTTCCTATTAGAATAAAGGATCATGCTAAAGCTTCAAGTATGGTTCGTAAGAGTTATACTAGAACACCTACACCCCCTGAGCAAATTAATATTGAAACTAGTATTGCTATGGTTAAAGATTTCTTGGTTGATAATATTGATGGGCATGTTATTTATTTCTGTGATGAAGCTGCTAGGATTGCTAAACCAGATATTAAAGATAAACATAGACCTGTTGTTGCCATGCTTGTTGCTTCCATTAAAATAGGAGATCATTGTTATCATGGCTTACACTGGTGCACGTCGGTCCTAAACAAATGGGTTTTAACCCCTTTCCGTGACGACATTTGGAACCGTCGCCAAGTGAGTGTGTGCGATAGGGTGTCCTTCGCACACGACCCAAAAATCATCGGGGATAGGCCCTCCTGGGACCCAGGCTGGGGCCGTGTGCGTTCGGGCGAGGCATCGAAACCCAATCATTTCTGTAGGTATGTACATCCCACACGGTAATCCGAGAAAATCATTTCCGTAGGTATGTACATTCCACACAGTGAATCCCAGAAAAACATTTCCGTTCGTATGTATATTAGACGCAGTCAATCCATGGAATATGTTTCCGTTCTTATGTACATCCCACCCAGTCAATCCAGGGAACACGTTTCCGTTTAGACATACATCCCACACAGTTTTATGTGTAGGCTCGTGTGTGAAAGGTGTAACTATCACACATGGTTTGCCATGGTTAACTGTTTGCTTTTATCAACTATATCACACACGATTTGATGAAGAAAACTGTGTGGCATTGGGCTATCCATCGCAAGCGCTTTTTCTGCTAGAACCATTTGCAAAGGTCCATGAAACATTTAGCAGTTTTATTAGTTTACAATTAATAATTCCAGTATTACGCAAATTCACATTTCATATCGAACAGCTGTTTGCCAATTTCATATCAGGCACATAAATATATTATAACATCACAGTACGGTAGCTACATGAAAACAACACCGTACAACATATAGCTAGTTCAACTTCATAAGAACAATATATTCATTTCCCTAATCGAGATCATCCAGGCTCGTCTTATCCACCTCTGCTTTCAGTTCAGTAAGAACCGATTTTGCATGGGCCAACTAGGAAAGTGACTCCTCCTTCGCCAACACCATCTTAGCAAAGTCTGATTTAAAAAATCAGAGCTCATTCTCCACCTTCAACTTTTTATCCCGCATCTTGAAATATGCTTCAGCGTTGACAACACTTTCTCTAAGCCTACATGTGTTCTCTTCCTCATACATGCTCTAGAGCTTCGGTAGGCACATCTTCAAAGACTTTGGCCACTCTTGATCAACCCACTCCAAGTAAGAACACTTCGTTCATCCTATAATATTTAAAACTAGATCAGTAACAATTGTAGGGGAAATGGGTTTATAGAAACATAGAAAATCACCAATGCTTATTTTGAAAAACTGAAGAAACATGTTAATTATGACATCTCTTCCAAAAAAGATCAGTGTGCAAATGAAATAATTGGTACTGAGACAACAACCAAATTCTGGAACATCAGAAGCTATAATTAACTACAACAACGCTACAAGTTCTTACTCATGTACAATAAATAACAAATTGAGCATATTATGAGGAAGGTAAATATAACCGCAACAACATAGTGACAGTGTTTAGATGACAGAAAATTGATACTAATAGGTGTGTACATGCACAAATTTAGTAACATAGAACTAATAGCACTAAGGTTGTCCACTATGTATGCCAAAACTATGGTAAAGACAACTGTTGCTACATCTTGCACCGGTGCCCTGCACTAGCGAGCTGGTGTAGTGGAAAAAAATTAGGGACCTGGACTCCGGAGCACGTAGTTGCTTTGATGCCCAGTTCCTTCGTGCCATAAAGATTTAGTATTTTACTGCTTGGCTGCTCGGATGTGTGGACCAAAGTTGGCTGCACAAACTGGTGAAGCGGTGCCAAATAATTTTCTTATGGCACCGCTGATGACATGGCAACAATTTAAGATACTAGGTATAAACTGTGACACTGTCTTAGGATGCGTTTGGTTGAAGGTGTGGTATGAATGGGTTGGGACCGTGACAGTGTCCGAATCACATCTAACAAATGATTTGTAACAACGAAAGAGGGTCTAACCTTCTGTGCACATGCCAGAAACTTCCTCCCACTGTCCACAGAATCAAACACAACTAGCTTCATGCATGGAGATTGTTGGTCACAATGAGCAGATAGATCTTCAGCCACCCTGCTCCATTCGTTTCCACTCATGGTCTTAGGGAGCTACAAGAGGGAGAAATGACTCAAATCGACCGACGGTAAAAATCCTTCATTCCAAGTCATAGCCCGAGAGAGAGAAGAGAGGCATATCCGGGTGGTGAAGGAGTAGTCGCCGGAGGAGAAACCGCTGGAGAGGTCTTTCAAGAAGACCATGGCGACCCCGGCGATAGGATGCGAGACGGCGAGAGCGAGGAGGCGGCTATAGCTTAGCAAGGAAGGAAGGAAGGAGGAAACGGGGGAAATGTGACTTGTGGTTGGGGATAAAATGGGGTGGGGAAGGGAGGCGTGGGTAGATATTTTGGCGGTAGGCCAAAATTTTGGAAATGTGGAGGGAAACTTTGCGCATGGTGCCGCCGGACCATTCACTTTGAACAATTGTGTGCATCAGAATCTATTCTTCTGCTTTACGCGCATGGGATGAGTTTGATAATTCAAATTTTGGTGGAAATTTCCTCGGGTACGTCATTGCATAATTTAACATCGCTTGCTAATTTGGGCACACAAAAGAGCGTACAACAGACAAACCACACTTACGGAATCGAGCAATTTTAGTAATTAAAAAGAGTGAGTTGACCTAAACATTGCTCTAACAAAATACCAGGATGAAAAACAAAGCCTAAGTATGCATAACAAATCCGCCGCCACGCCGGCCTATGCATCACCGGCGTGAGATGAGACGTCCATGACTTGTCCTGGCGACATGCCGCCGTTGGTGGACTCCGCGTCCCCCCTGCATAAGTCGATCGCATCCTCGTCCTCGGCGTCGCCCTCAAGGTTGTAGTACACGTAGTAGTGGCTGCGCCAGAGCTCGCGTCGGTACTCCACCGCTGATTCCTCGACAGGTAGACTCTTCTCTACCTCGACCTCAACCACGCGCAACTCCTCCTCCCGGCGCTCCTCAATCTCCGCCGCCTCCTGCATCTCCAGCTACTGCTTGGCGACCTCATGAGGAAGCAGGTGATCCATGGCCACTGCCGCCTTTTCAGACGTGGGTTGCATGCTGGAGTCCGAGGTGGTCTGGAACATCTTGGCGTGTGCATCCTCGATCTTGGCATGGATGGCCTCGACCCAGACCAGGGCGACATCAGCGGGACGGATGGCAGCTCGAGTGCTCTCGGAGTTTGTAGCCGCCGTCTCAGCAGCAGCTGCAGCCGTCCCGGCTGCTGCAGTTGCCCTGTCGGCAGCTGCAGATGCCCTCTCGGCGGAAGCGGCAGCGCTCAATGCGTATGCGGAGGCACTCTCGGCGTAGGCGGCGACGCTCTCGGCACAGGCGGCGGCGCTCGGGGGGACGCGGCCATCATACGGGCCTTCACGAAGCGTTTCCACGGTGTCATCTTTGTAGGAAGGGGGTCCAGGAATGGGGGTCGAGATTCGTGGATTCGGGGGTTGCCAGCACTGGATCAGATGAGCCGGCGAAGCTTAAGCAGGGAGACTTAAATAGACCCAGATATTTTCATCGCAAACGGTTCCTCGAAAACAATTGTGTGTGATGTTGTAGATATCTTTTATTAGTTGTGAAAGACGAATTTGGAGTACAGTGGCAACAGATGGTGTTTTAAATGTACGAGAAATTTTGTAGTACTAATACAACTGTCATGTCAAATTTTGGAAAATTTCAGGGGTCATTTGACCTTTTAAGACATTTAAGTGATTTTCTAGCCATTTAATGACCATAATTGAAATTTGAACTACATGTACATGCAATAGCTAACCATAACGGTTGGAAAACTCATATTTTGTGTACTTGTGTGCGATTTAACTCCATGTGCAGTAAATTGGAAGGAATTTTCAAACATATTGGTCTCAAGGCTATGACACAATTAAACATGGGGTGACAGGGCATTTTAATTCCAAAAAATTAAAAAAATCAGAAACACATGAAACCTTGGTTGATGTAATTTCATGCCACCAAGATGATGTGGAAAAAAATTGGGCATGTTTGACGAAAGTTTGGACACACACCCCTCATAAACCGGAGCAACTCACTAGAAGGCTCGTGGTTCCAAGAGGGAACAATGCATGTTTGATGACGAACGGGAGATAGCTTCCTTTTACGGCCTTCAATTTTTTTCTATGTTTAACGTGCACTACTACAACTTTAATGTGAAATTTTGGAAAATTCTAGGGGTCATTTGACATTTTAAAGATATTTAAGTGATTTTCTAGCCATTTAATTCAAATTTGAACTACATCTACATGCAACGCCTAACCATAATGGTTTGACAAATCATATTTGTGTACTTGTGTGCGAGTTAATTCCATGTGCAATAAATTAGAAGGAATTTTCAAACGTATTTGTCTCACGACATGGACACATGCATATGTATGCATGGAGTGACATGGCATTTTAGTTCCAAAAAATTAAAAAAATATCAGAAACACATGAAACCTTGGTTGATGTAATGTCATGCCACCATGATAATGGGGTAAAAAATTGGCATGTTTGATGAAATTTTGGACACATACCCCTCACAAACAGGAGCAACTCACTAGAGGGCTCGTGGTTCCGAGATGGAACAATGCATGTTTGATGACGAATGGGAGATAGCTTCCTCTTACAGCCTTCAATTTTTTACGTCTAATGTGCACTACTACAACTTCAATGTGAAATTTTTGAAAATTCTAGGGGTAATTTGACCTTTTAAAAAAATTAAGTGATTTTGTAGTCATTTAATGACCGTAATTCAAATTTGAACTACATCTACATGCAACGCCTAACCAAAACGGTTTGAAAAATCATATCTGTGTACTTGTGTGCAAGTTAATTCCATGTGCAGTAAATTAGAAGGAATTTTCAAACATATTGGTCTCACGACAAGGACACATGCATATGTATGCATGCATGGAGTGACATGGCATTTTAATTCCAAAAAATTAAAAAATGATTAGAAAAACATGAAACCTTGGTTGATTTAATGTCATGCCACCAAGATGGTGTGCTGAAAAAATTGGCCTGTTTGATGCAAGTTTGGACACACACCCCTCACAAACCGGAGCAACTCACTAGAAGGTTCGTGGTTCCGAGAGGGAGCAATGCATGTTTGATGACGAACGAGCGATAGCTTCCTCTTACGGCCTTCAATTTTTTTCTACGTCTAACGAGCACTAATACAACTGTCATGTGAAATTTTTGAAAATTTTAGGGGTTATTTGACCTTTTAAAGACATTTAAGTGATTTTATAACTATTTAGTGACCGTAATTAAAATTTGAACTACATCTACATGCAACGCCTAACCATAATGGTTTGAAAAATCATATTTTTCTGTACTTGTGTGCGAGTTAATTCCATGTGCAGTAAATTAGAAGGAATTTTCAAACATATTGGTCTCAAGGCATGTGCACACATGCATGGAGTAGCATGGCATTTTAACTCCAAAAATTTAAAAATGATCAGAAAAACATGAAACCTTGCTTGATTTAATGTCATGCCACCAAGATGATGTGGTAAAAAAATTGGCCTGTTTGACGAAAGTTTGGACACACACCCCTCACAAACCGGAGCAACTCACTAGAAGGTTCGTGGTTCCAAGAGGGAACAATGCATGTTTGATGATGAACGGGAGATAGCTTCCTCTTACGGCCTTCAAATTTTTTCTACATTTAACATGCACTAATACAACTATCTTGTGAAAATTTCAGGGGTCATTTGACCTTTTAAAGACATTTAAGTGATCTTCTAACCATTTAACGACCGTAATTCAAATTTGAACTACATCTACATGCAACACCTAACCATAATGGTTTGAAAATCATATTTTTGTGTACTTGTGTGCGAGTTAAAAAATCATCAGACGATGTAAATATCTAGTGTTCAAAAAAGAAAATGTAAAGATCTGGCAAGACAACCGCCCCCACACGATTGGCAGTCTATCTCGCGGCTTGAGGTTTGGTAGGTGAATGGCGGGGATCATTAATCAAACACGGTTCTGCATTGGAAACTGTCAGTTATTATGTTCACACAAGGATTTTGGCTATTATGTTCACACATAGATTTTGATGCGAGAATCATGTGTAATTCAAACTACAGTACTCATAAATTCCGGCGACCGGCGTGTGTACTATCCCCGTCGATCTATATTTCCGGCACCAATAAATACTACCTTGCTCACGTCGTCCTGCCTGCATTCTCATCTACATCCTCCCCTCGCTCGCCCTCTCTCTCTCTCGCAAATCTCTGCCATGGCGCCGCTGGTCTACCCACGCGCCGATGAGGAGTCGCTGCCCCCCCATGGATGCGCACTCGATTAGTAGCGACGAGGACCCCTACGTGTTGCCTAACGAGGTAGCGCCGGACCCCTGAACTTTGGATTGGTTTTGGGGCCAGTACAATCTTTGTCTATGGAAGTCGCTGCTGCCGACTGAGAAAGCCGGGCAAGTGGCATTCGAGAAGGACATGGCGGAGGAGGAAGCCAGGTACCAGGCGGCCCGTGAAGCCCGTGAAGCAGCCTGGAAAAAGGAGGCGGTGGAGCTTTGGGGCCGGGCGCGTCGACGTGCCGAGGAGGTGTACGAAGACGGGTACTTCGTGAGGAAGGTCATAGGCACTGGGCGCCTCCTCGCTGCGTGGAGGTGGGCCGATAAGCTCCAGCGTGCCACCGACAAGGAGCTCCGGTGGGCGCCCAACAAAATGGCAAGATCGGCCGCGCGCGTCCGCCTGCAAGAGGTAGATCGATATGTCAAGCGCTGCGAGGCAGAGGAGGCGGAGTACTGCCTCCGCACTAGGAAGACGCCGCACACCAGGGAGCTGCTGGCGAGGGGCTGCCGGAATACTGGCCCCAGGAGGGATTATTAGTTTTAGTATTGTTCGTTTTCAATTTTATGCATTGTACCGAGTAGTTAAGTATCATCAGTATATGAGATGATATTACATATATATTCTGTGATGAACTAATGAACATATACAGAATGGAAAGCATATATACACACATTGAAACAGAACTTATAAGAATGGAAAACGGAGTACACACATTGAAACAGAGCAATACTATGATTGTTGTGAATAAATAGCTATCCATGTCGAAACGACTTTTCAAAATGAAATGCGTCCATGAGACCATGACCAGCAGCCCTTGCCTACGGTAGCTCTTGGCTCTGCCTGAACTCGTGCAGGCATTCGTCCAAGCGGTCGACACGCTCGCGATACATCTGGAGCGCGATCTCGAGCTCCAAGTTGGCTATTTCATCAGAGATCACTAGCTCGAGAATGTGACGGCCATGTTCCTCTACTGCGCCCAGGTGGACACCTGGCCAAGGAGGCGGTCGATCCTACGGACCAGCGCGTTGGCATCGAGCGGGCCGCGGACAAGGCAAACGGCGGCACCCATGCGAACGGCGTGGCGGGCGACCGGTGCAAGTACGGCGCGGCTGACCTCTGGTGCAAGTATGGCATTGAGGGCCTCTGCCCACTCCTGGCGAGGAATGGGGGTACTGGCCGGACATGTACCCAGCTGCGATGCTATGTCGACAGCAGGCAAGCGCCGATGGATCCGCTCTAGCTGTGCGGCGTGTCGCGCCTCTTGCTCTTTGGCGCTCCAACGGTCTCACCGTGCGGCAAGCCGCAGTCTATCAGCGTGGACGCGCCTAGCTTGCTCTGCGGCGCGCCATCGATCATGTTGTGCGGTGAGCAGCAGCCTGTCAGTGCTGACATGCATATCTTGATATGCGGCACTCAAGCGCCATGCACCAAAGGTCTGCTCAACCCTGGCGATGACGCACATCACGGCGTCGTCCGTCGCATTGCCGCGGAGTGCCTCGGCCTCGACGGGCCACGGCGCCTGCCCGTTTTTCTCGTCGACGAGGTTGATGGTAGAGGCGGCACTTTGGTGAGTTGGCATGCTTGGAAAAGGTGGATGTGCTACCGGCTGCGCTTGTCACCTCCGCGGGTCGCACGCCGCCTATGCACAATATCGCTGGGTGGCGGGAAACAGGTGAGGAAATGGCGGGAAACGGTGGCGTGTTCATAAAACGCCATCAACTATGGAAAGTTAGCATAGAAGGAACATCAAGCTAGCACAAGAAGGAGATGATGATCAGATGAACATGGACCACAGTAGGGAACCATTTTTGTTATTATCGGTATTCGCACACATTTTGTGATTATAGACCTGTTTGCTGTGTATCACAAACATCTTGTTATATTAAACCATTTCTGTTCTCTTGCTTCAACGCAAATAGTTCATCCGAGTGAACCGCATGCCGTATATTGGACACACCTTCATCTGGCTGCCCGTTTCTTTGTGTTGCCTAATCACAAATAGTTCACCCGAGTTAATCATATGATGTATATCGCACACACCTTCATCTGGCTGCCCGTTTCTTTTGTTCCTCCTCATCGCAAATAGTTAATTGAGCTGAACCGTATGCCCTGCATCACACAAGCAACTAAAATCCGAACCATGTTTGATGCATCCTCCATCTCAAATGTTTTGCACCTTTTGAAGGTTTTTTTACACCACCATTTCTAATTATGGCATCGCACACAGTTTCATTGAAGGGTATCTGATCGTAGTGTCGCATTAGCAGCATCTTGCAGTAGTGTTATGTGATGTGGGTGCTAGTGTGAGTGCAATTCCTTTTACTCTATACAAAGAAATTATGAATGATATTGCACCTGCTGAGATAGAAGATATTGATGTTACTATTAAGCTTGCTATTAGAGATACTATATCACCAATTGGAATTGTTAGAGATGCTGAAGGCTTGTGTGGGAAAATAAAATACCCTACTTATTTTCTTTTGCTTGCTTCCCCACAAGATAACTTTTGTCCCATCATATTTGGTAGACCTTTCTTCAATACTATTAATGCTAAGATAGACTGCGAGAAAGATATTGTTATTGTTGGTTTAGGGGATATGTCTCATGATTTTAATTTCTCTAAATTTCGTAGACAAGCCCATGATAAAGAATTGCCTAGTAAGGATGAAATTATTGATCTTGCTTCTATTGTCGTACCTCCTACTAATCCGTTAGAACAATATTTGCTAACCATGAAAATGATATGTTTATGAATGAAAGAAGGGAAATAGATGAAATATTCTTTAATGAAGGGCCTATTTTGAAACACAACTAGCGTCGTGGACTTAACACGGCAGATGCCCTAGCAAAAGGACTTAGGTGTGGAGCCATCACAACTAGGTTAGCTTGAAGGGGTTAAATGGGACAAAGGACCTAGAGAGTTTACCCAAGTTCGGCCCCTCTCAATGAGGTAAAAGCCTACTCCTGCGGTTGTACTGCTTGGGTTTCGATTACCAGGGAGCGAATACGCTTGACCTAGTTCTCGATTGATTGTTACTTGAGTTAACCCGCTGCCGCGTCACCCTTTTATATATAGGCTGATGCCCGGCGGCTTGCAGAGTCCCAACTGGCTCACAGAAATCGTGACCGGCTCAGTTTCTAACTAAGCTTGCCTTATAGAACAAGTTAAACATATGGCGGCTCATCCCTTTGGGCTTTAAGTCTCCTATGGGTCTTGGGCCTTCAATAGGCTTGCTTCATGAACCGCCATCTCCATGTCTTCTTGGACCTTATTGGGCTTCTTCATCTTTAAGCCGCCAGTGGCATGACCTGACCCCTCCTGGGCGGGTCATACCTAGTAGTTACATCCCCAACATTAGGCCCCAGGTTGATTTGAACTGGTTCACATTAATCTTCACCACTTGATCTAGCAGAATCTTCCTCTATCAATTTTTTACAAATTTATTGTAACCCGCCATGATGTCATATCTTAGAATTGTGTTAACCCACCATGAAATCATTGTGCATTAACCTCGCACAAAGCCCAGGACAACTCAACAGATCTTTATCTTAATGGACCTCCCGAAAATCGAGGCACCCACATAGCCACATAATCATTTTTCAGCCTCCTCGATTACCGCGCATGCCATCTATCCACTTCCTTATAAATAGGGATAGGGGGCCTTCTTCTCACTTTTACCCTGCCCCCTCGTCTTCGTCTTCCTCCTCGCGACTCCTCAGCAAACTCGAGATCCGCCACCGTCGACCTTCGTCAACCGCATCAACTCCAGCCGCTGCATCGACCTGAACGGACCAGAGAAACCGTGATGCACCTTCGCTGTTTAGCAGCGTCAGTAAGTACTCTTCTTCCCATGTAACAGATCTGCATTACGGTTCCGCTGCTCATCGGTGTTCTTCACCGTTCCTCATTCTCCTTCCTTAGATCAGATAGGTTTGATCTAAACATGATACTGAAGCCGCGTGGTAGCAGTTTAGCATCCCTTTCCAATCACAGAAGACACTTTTCCTTTATAAGATCCTGTCCGAGCACATGAGCTCTTCCACTGCCATAGCCTTTAGGTTCAGGAATTACTTTTATTTCTAGGGCTGTTGTAGATCCAACATCATAAGTAGAACCTTGTGAAACCTGTTTTTCCAACACTTAGTAAAAACATTCTCCCTCCAGATCTGTAGCCATTAGCCCCTTGTGGCGGTTTAAATGATAACCTGTAACCCTCCAAGTGCCTGCCGGCTTAACTTTGAATCCCTTTTTGAACCGCCAAATTAATATCAACATAACCCGACTACATCCAGCCGGTTTAACCATGCTTTTTAATCATCTTTTTAGGCCTTGCTCATCAAACATGACTAATACCGTCACTTCATGTGAATGGATCCCTTCAATCATCATAGAAGAAATGCTTGATGATTATGTCAAAACAGGCATCTTGTCAGCAAAGAACATCATTCACTAGCGTGTTCCAAACCCAGATGAAACTAGACCTCAGCCGAAAGAAAATGAGGTTATGATTTTTACTGATCACATAAACCGGGGCTTCTCACCGCCCGGGTCAAAAAAAATCCGCGATGTTCTACATTTCTTTCAAATCCATCCACAATATATCGGACCCAATTTCGTTTCAAATATCTGCAATTTCCAAGTTTTTTGCGAAGTGTATCTTGAAGAAGAACCCAACATTGAGCTCCTCAGAGAGTATTATTATTTCAACCGTCAGACTGAATTCACGGGTGGGCCTAGCTTAGAGCTTGGTGGAGTCTCAATTCAACGGTGAAGAGACTCTATTTTTCCTTCTGCTACACTTCCAAGTCATCCCAAGGACTCGAATCAAACTTGGTTATACTGCCGGGATACATCCCCGGCTAAAGAGAATCCTTTGTCGGGTTATCGTGACCGCCGGCTCTACCCAAAGCACCCTCTTCCAGACTGGCTCACCACTGCTGAACGAGCCAACTATATGCCTACCTTTTCAAAGGTTAGAGCTTTGCTAGCCAATGGGTTGACTGGCATCGACCTGGTTCGTTGCTGGGTTGCCTGGAGGGTTATGCCTTTGAGCCGCCGGCCCGGCTTCATGTGCGCATATACTGGTGATGTCAAAGATCCATAGAGCCACTGCCAAATACATTTGTCTGATAAAGCGATCAATGACATGACCAAGACCCTTCTTGGGGAAAGCTTGGAGAGCTGCAGCAAGTGGGGTTAAATCCCTTCTGCAAACTTAACCCGCCGCTAGATGTAAGCTTCTCCAATTCATTTACCTTGCTCATTGCTTATATAATTTGCATATCCCTTATCTTCTTGTAACTTATATAGGCTAAATCTGCTTTTTGGAATAGAAGTACGAAGAAAAGGAGAAGGCAACCAAGAAGCCCAAGGCTAAAACCAAGGCCCCTAAGAAAAAAAAGAAGAAACCAACTACCTCAGAGCTACTTGCTTTGAATGATGATGATGAGTCGGAGGTAGACCTTGACTCTCTTGGCTCATTTTTCAATTATCTTATTGACACTGATTGCTATCAAGACGACGCGAAGGCCAGCCAAGCGAGTGATGAAGAGGTAACTATTATTTCCTTCGATTCGGAGCCTTTGCTAAGATGGAAAACTCGACAAGTAATCCGGAAAGTAAGGTTTTCTCACCCTTTAGCTTATTTGGATCCCAATTTTATTTTGAAGCAACAATAGCATGAGAACCGGCATAGAACTCGGAATAGTGGAGGTGGAGAGCTATCCTCCGGGTTACCCAATACACCAGTCCCACGCAAGCGTCGGAAAGAGGTGCCTGAGAATTCAAACTCTTTTTATCAAAAGGCGGGTCTTATTTGCCAACCACTTAACCCCTCCGATTCAAATTATCAGGGAACTTCTCATTCTTCTTCTGGTGACTCATCTCAAACCCAGGTACCGACTTTCAAGACTGCCCTTGGGTAATGACCTTTGTCTTTGTTGTTTTAATGTTTGTACACACGCATACTGACCTCTTCCTCCTTTTCTTATAGTGGGATAGCAAAGCCAAGCAAGAAGGCAAAAATAAATAAGCTGAAAAAAGACCCAAAAGTTCATTAGCTGGAAAAACAAGCACCAATATCCGAAGCCTCCGTTCAACATCCTGAGGAAATTACTGATGACCCACCACCAGAGAACCCTGGCATCTCCACAGAACCTATGAATATTGACCATGCGTGTGCTAAACCGCCAAGTCCAATCAGGCCTTCTAAGGAGAATGTTGAAGATATTCTGATCACTAGTACTGGCTATACAGAGCCGAGGAATCCTACCATCTTGGCTAAACACTCCGCCAAGGAAGAATTGATTGAGAAGCGCAAGGTCAAGTTTGGTATTGCCAACTATTATCATCTGAGCATCAGTGAATTACTCTCTGGCTATCTTAGTCAAGTGCACACTAGCCGTGATCTTGAGATGGGCATAGTCAAACAAATGCACCAAAAATACGAGGTACAAACTTCTTCTTCCTTTGTTAACATAATCATTCAGCCCCCAAGTCTTAGCCATGGGAAAGATTTTAGTGAGTATCGCAAAGACTTTTGATTAGTAGACCATAGTGACAACTTTGAGCCATAGCCCCCATGACCCGGCTTGCCTTGAAAAAGATGAGCCAGATCACATAGATTCACTTGTAAATAAAATTTCACCGCATAGCCCTCACAGGCCGGGTTACCTTTGAAAAAGATGAACCGGATTTGTCTGCCACTTAAAATAGAACTTCTGCTCCCATTAGCCCCCAAGTGCCAAGTGTTGTTGCTTGCAAAGGGCTTGGGACTTTGTCTGCATCATATCTTGACATAACTGCTTATAATTGATTAACCTCTTGTTTGCAGGAGGCCTCAACTCAAGTTGAATCTCAATTGGCTGATTTGAGAGCTAGACTCGAACTTCAAGAGTCTGAGACCCGGAAAGCTGACTCCAAGTTCAAATTTAGCTTGGATGAAATGGAAAACATCAAAACCAGGTTTGTTGTAGAAAAAGATGCCTAGGCCAAAGAAAAGGCTGCCTTAGTGCGAAGAGCAGAAATGCTGAAGCTTCTGTGCAAGAAGTCACCGCAGAGCTCACCAGCTTAAAATGCCATATTACGCAGATGACTGCCGCTATCTTTGGTAAGCAATACTGGATATTTTGATCATTTACAATATTCAACTTCTTAACCCGCCTGGCGACTTAACTGCATGTTTGCATAACAGGCCCCAGAAGTACCAATCTTGGCCAAGATATGTTGGTAAAGCTAAAAGCAGTTTATACACTAGTGGAGCAATTATATACAGGCGCCCAGCGCACAATAGTCGCCACTTCGCACTCCAAGCAAGCATTGTCTCTTCTTAGGGACGTTCTAAGCAAGCTCTCTATCCCGCCCGCAAGAATTGAAGAGATAAAGCAGTCATCTGCTAGAGACGGTGCTATGACTGCCTTGAGCCGGGCAAAGGCGTGGAAGGCAGAACTAGACCCGGCCGAGCTGGCGACTGACCGCCCAAGTTTTAAAGAGGACGGGTCTCCCTTTGATCAGAATGATTTTGCTACTTGCATGAAGGAGATGCACCCACTGGCAAGCCAACTCGCCAAAGAAACTGACATGTCCAAATATGAGGCAGCTTATACAGCAGAGAAATCAAAAGTGAGTGCTTCGGCTTAGGTTGTTGTGGATCTCATCCCTCCAACATGTGAGCACACTTTTGCTCCTGAAATTGATCCGTCTGAACTTATCGATGATGAAGCTGAATTTCAAGCCTTGACTGGCATCAATTGGTCATCGACGAACTTCCAAACGACAGATGAAGAAGAATCAGCGCATGATAACCCAGAAGCCTCAACCCGCAAAGACCATGACAACTGATCCATGGGGCGGCTCTCAGACTGCATCCCGGCTCTTCTTGAAAAAACACTTAATCATTTGGGCTTGGAGAGTCGTGTAACAGGGTAGTGAAAACAATGATCTGCCATGCCATCCTGCATGTTTATTTGCATAATACTTTAAACCGCCGATCTGATGTTTGAAGATCTGCTGCTTATGCTCATAATGTTATCAATCATGCAGGTCATATTATCATATTCCCTGCACACAAGTAAATAGCATGTGCCCTAGCGATTCACGCCAGGGCGGGACATGATATCCCATGAAATATTTTCTGGCGACTGTAAAGTCCATAACCAGGGTGGGTTATCAAACCTCGCATATTCATATAAAACGAGTAAAATCATACCTATGAAATTGGTTTGCACTGCCGGCTTACATCGCCATTGCTAGTGAGGGTGTCAGCCCAAAAGACTTGGTGCATACTGCCGACTTTCATTGCCATACCCCAGCAAAGGTGAGAACCCAAGTATTCATAAGCGCATAATTCCAACTGTGCAATCAAAGTACACTGGCGACTTTACGTCCAAAGCCAGAGCGGGTTATCAAAACCTCATATATGCTCAAATATGAGTCATAAGGATTAATGCTACATGGCTTGAATCGTTTTAAACCATATGTAAATATGGTACAAGGATACGAACCCAAACAATGTTTAGAAAAAATAACAAATCAGACAAAGCAAGGCTTTCATAGGCTGCCAAACCTCCATGTTGTTCATGGGCTGCACAACCACTGAGTTAATCCTTCATTTAAACCTGTAAGCTGGGCCTCACATGACCAACCGTCATTTTAACTTTGACAAGTTTAGGGTCTTTATAAGATTGACTGTCAAGAGTACGGCGGGTCATTCCAGGATTACCTGGGCAGAGTGGCAGACATACAAGGCAGGATAACCCAGAATTTTGGTGAATACACCTGTCATCCAAGACGATCATGAGGGTAAATAAAGCTTTGCTATTTGAACAAGAAGCCCCCAAGTAACCTATGACAAGCCATCAAGGCATGATACCTATGTTTGAACTGTATACTATGGCAAGTTCTCTTTGGTAACCTTTTAACTTGGGCAGGAAATCCCAAGTAATTTACAACAAGGCGTATAAGCCGAATCGAAAAAGGGTAGTCGGAGCTGTGCTCCATGAGCAGGAAGCCCCCATGCAATTTGTAACAAGGCGTGCAAGCCGGATCAAGAGGGTACTCACAGCTATGCTCAATGAGCAGGAGGCCCTCAAGTAATCTTATGAATTGATAATAAAGACTCAGATACACAGAAATGAAATGACGGAGGCCCTGAATTATCAGGGATGTCGGCTTTATTATACTGATCATAATATATATATATATGATGAAAATATATACAACACAAGAACCAGTGGTTCAAGTGTAATAAGGCTGTGGATGAGCAATGTTCCACGGTCGGCTGGTCTCCTTCTCCCACGTGCGTGAGTCCTTGTGGTCTCGAACATCAATGAGGTAGTATGACCCATTGTTCAGATTTTTTGCTGACCACAAAAGGCCCTTCCCAAGGTGGGGATAATTTGTGCATATCTGTTTGATCCTGGATGAGCCGGAGCACCAAGTCACCTTCTTGAAAGGTTCGGGTTTTAACCCGACGACTATGATAATGACGCAGATCTTGTTGGTAGATTACTGAACAAGCCGCCACAAGGTCACGCTCCTCATCCAGGAGGTCAAGGTCATCCTGACGTGCCCTTTCATTATCAGATTCAACATAAGCTGCCACTCGGGGCGAGTCATGACGGATGTCACTTGGAAGAACTACCTCTGCTCCGTAAACCATGAAGAAAGGCGTATAACCCTTGGACCTGTTGGGGGTAGTATTTATACTCCAAAGCACTAAGGGCAACTCCTCAACCCAACAACCTAGCGTCCTCTGCAAAGGGATCATAAGCCTGGGTTTGATGCCTCTCAAGATCTCTTGATTGGCTCTTTCAGCTTGACCATTGGACTAGGGGTGGGCCATGGATGAAACGTCAAGAAGAATATGCTCTTGTTGAAAAAATTCTTTCATGGAACCTTTACACAGATTAGTACCATTATAAGTTATGATGCTGTGAGGGTAGCCAAAACGGAAAATCACCTTTTTGTTGAATTGAACCGCCGTTGTCGCGTCACACTTGCTGACCGGATCTGCCTCAGCCCACTTTGTAAACTTGTCAACCGCTACCAAAAGGTGAGTTTTTTGTCCTTGGATCTTTTAGAAGGCCCAACCATATCCAGTCGCAGACTACAAACGGCCAAGTAATTGGAATCATCCTCAACTCTTGAGCCGGCACATGAGCTTGTCTAGAAAATTCCTGACAGCCGTCACATTTGCTAACCAGATCCTCTGCGTCAGCATGAGTCATGAGCTGATAAAACCCATGACGAAAAGCCTTAGCCACGAGAGACTTAGATCCGGCATGATGGCCACAATCTACTTCATGAATCTCCCATATAATCTCACGGCCCTCCTCAGGAGAAATACAACGCTGAAACACCCATGTGACACTGTATCAGTGTAACTATCCATTGACAATGGTCATCGACTTAGACCGTAGAGTTATTTTCCTGGCCAAAGTTTCATCTACAAGTAACTCACCCCGGGTCATATAAGCCAAATATAGAACTGTCTAATCAGGAATAACATGAAGAGCCGCCACCTACTGTGCCTTCGGGTCAGGGATAGCAAGATCCTCCTTCATAGGCAATTTAACTGAAGGGTTATTCAAAATATCAAGGAAAATATTAGGTGGGTACCGGCTTACGCTGGGATCCCAGCCGGCTTAAAGCGTCAGCTGCCTCATTTTTCCTGCGATCAACATGTTCCACTTGATAACCTTTGAAATGACCAGCAATAGCATCAACTGCCCGGCGATAAGCCGCCATGAGCGGGTCCTTGGAATGCCAAGTTCCTAAGACTTGTTGAGCCACCAAATCTGAATCTTCGAAACACCTGACCCGGCTTAGGTTCATCTCTTTGGCCATCCGAAGACTATGGAGTAATGCCTCATATTCAGCTGCATTGTTAGTACAAGGAAACATCAACCTTAAGACATAACAAAACTTATCACCTCATGGGGAAGTTAAAATAACTTTAGCCCCCGAGCCTTCCAATTGCCTGGATCCATCAAAATGAATCATCCAATATGTGTTATTAGGCTTTTCCTTAGGCATCTGTAGCTCCGTCCAATCATTGATAAAATCCAGAAGTGCTTGAGACTTAATGGCGGTCCAAGGCATATACTTCAAACCATGGGGTCCAAGTTCAGTGGCTCACTTGGCCACCTGACCTGTAGCTTCTCTATTTTGGATAATATCCCCTAAAGGAGCAGAACTGACCACAGTGATGGGATGACCAAGAAAATACTGCTTCAACTTTCGGCTAGCCATGAATACTCCATAGACCAGCTTCTGCCAATGTGGGTATCTTTGCTTAGATTCAATTAAAACCTCACTGACATAGTAAACCAGCCTTTGAACCGGAAGTTCCTTGCCTGACTCCTTCCTTTCCACAACAACTGCTACGCTGATGGCTCTGCTGTTAGCAGCCATGTATAAAAGCAAGGGCTCCTTATCAATGAGAGCCGCAAGAACCGGCGGCTCAGCCAACTGCTTTTTAAGCGCCTCGAATGCCTGATTTGGAGCATCACTCCAAACAAAGTAATATGTTTTCTTCATCATCTGGTATAAAGGGATAGCCTTTTCTCCCAGGCGGCTTATAAACCGGCTCAAAGCCGCAATACGACCTGCTAAACACTGGACGTAATTGATACATGCCGGCTTAGCCAAATAAGTAATAGCCTTGATTTTCTCTGAGTTAGCTTCAATGCCTGTCTCAGAAACCAAAAAACCCAATGGCTTGCCGACTGGCACACCAAAGACACACTTGGCCGGGTTAAACATCATTTTGTGGACCTGGAGGTTGTCAAAGTTCTCCTTCAAATCCTCTAACAAGGTCTCCTTCTTCCTGTATTTCACAATGATATCATCCACATATGCATGAACATTGCATCCAATCTGGTTGTGGAGGCAATTCTGAACACAATGCTGATAAGTCGCCTGGGCACCCTTGAGCCCAAAAGGCATAGATACGTAGCAGAAGGCTCCAAAAGGAGTGATAAAAGTTATCTTCTCCTGGTCCTTAACTGCCATCTTGATCTGATGATAACCAGAATAAGCATCTAAAAAACTCCAACGCTCACAATCGACCGTAGCATCAGTGATCTAATCGATACTAGGGAGGGCAAAAGGGTCCTCCAGACAGGCCTTATTAAGGTTTGTGTAATCCACGCACATGCGCTAGGTGCCGTTCTTCTTAAGTACCAGCATTGGGTTAGCTAACCACTCAGGATGAAAAACTTCAATAATAAACCCAGCCGCTAAGAGCCGGGCCACCTCTTCACCAATGGCCTTGCGCCTCTCTTCATTAAAACGACGAAGGAATTGCTTGACCGGCTTAAACTTTGGATCAATATTGAGAGTGTGCTTAACGAGTTCCCTCGGTACACCTGGCATGTCTGAAGGCTTCCATGCAAAGATGTCCCAGTTCTCATGGATGAACTCGATGAGTGCGCTTTCCTATTTTGGATCCATATTGGCACTGATACTAAATTGTTTGGATGACTTGCCAGGAACAAAATCAACTTGCTTAGTATCATTAGCCGACTTAAATTTCAACAAAGGGTCATGCTCTATGGTTGGCTTCTTCAAGGGGGTCATCATGGATATAAAAAGATAGATCTGATCATAAACTCAAAGTTCATCGATCACAACAAACACAACGCAAAAGAGTTACATTATATGGATCTCCAAGAGACCATTGTATTGAGAATCAAGAGAGAGAGAGAGAGAGAGAGAGATGAAGCCATCTAGCTACTAACTACGGACCCGAAGGTCTACCAAAGAACTACTCACGCATCACCGGAGAGGCACCAATGGAAGTGGTGAACCCTTCCGTGATGGTGTCTAGATTGGGTCTGGTGGTTCTGGACTCTGCGGCAGCTGGATGAATACTTCATCGACTCCCCTAGGGTTTCTGGAATATTGGGGTATTTATAGAGCAAAGAGGCGGTTCGGAGGGCACCCGAGGTGGGTACAACCCACCAGGGCGCGCCTGGTGCTCCTGGCGCACCCTGGTGGATTGTCCCCTCCTCGGGACTCCCCCCAGGTGCAACCAGGGCCCAACATCTTCCTTCTGGTCCATAAAAAATCTCCGTAAGGTTTCGTGGCATTTGGACTCCATTTGATACTGATTTTTTGTGATGTAAAAGACATGGAAAAAAACAGCAACTAGCACTTGGCACTATGTCAATAGGTTAGTGCCAAAAAATGATATAAAATCTATACCTACTATTAAAGGGAATAGGTATTCTTGGTTTGGCACTGCTTTGTTTCGTCCCGTTTTGATTATTTATTTACGTATGCTATTTTTTGTTTACTCCGTTTGACGTACGCACACTGCGAACGGAAAGAAAACTGGGACATATGTGCAAACGAAACGCAAAAAACTAAACCAAGCGGGTCGGCCCATCGTATTCCTACCCCTGGGCATGGACAATTTTTTTTTTGCATGACCATTGCGTTACCGAGCTGGGCCATGGACGAACATTTTTTTCTTCCGGTCAACCGAGCAGCACAAAAAAATGGTGTTGGGCGTGAGTATCGAACTGCAGATCTCTTGAAACAAACGCCTTAGCAGTAACCAATCGTGCCTCCTCACTTTATTTGAAATATATGAGGATCAACCCTCGTCACACCAGCTGGACCTGCTACCTGGGCCACACACCCATATTGGGCCTAGGCCTGCACTCTAGAAGTGCGCCCACACACTAGCGAACAAAAAATTGAATTGTGATCTTACGGTGTTACTTTTGGTGTTAATGCCCGTGAACATTTCGTGTTGAATAGTCCCACCTCGCTACCTTAAATCGATTCTCACCAATTCATATAGATTCATCATCATTGCCTCGTGTGTGATAATTAAAGGGAAACCGTCACATGCAAGGTGGGTTGGACATTGCATGCTGCATGATACGAATTGTGGGCTGAATAAGGGAATATGTATTCTTGGTTTGGCACCGCTAAAATAAGCAGTAAGCGGCTAAGGAAATAATAATAATAATAATAATAATAGGGTAAGGAGTGGTTTCCGTTTGGGAAGATATATTGAGAATGATGGACTTAACTTTGTGATGCCCATGGTTATGAAAGAGATAAAGGGAAAAGAGGAGGGTTAAGAGAAGAACCCGTGGAGGAGAGAAGAGGAGAAATGAACTTAACTTGGATTCAGTCTAGCTAGCGCATAGTCGAGTACAGCTTGTCGTGATGTACACCACAACCAAATAATAACAAATGGAGGTACTATAACATAATAGGTGATAACCACTCCAACACAGAGGCACGGTTCTTGATTAATTTTTACAAACACAAATTAGATTTTCATTCAATGTGAGAGTACATTAATTTTCTCTTCCGCTGTAATGCACAGGCATAGAATAATTTTGGTGGATGAAAAAATAGCACAAATTACATATTCATTCAATGGGAGTGCACGTTAATTTTCTCACCCATTGCAAACTCATGGGCATTGATCAAATTTGGTGGACAGGAAAAACTTTTTTTCATACCGAAGTACAACTGTGCCATTCATTTTCAAAAGACTTAGGTACGTGTTAATATTCTTTCCCGTTGCAAAGCACGTGCATTTGTGCTAGTGACTATAAAACATCCAAGATTGATAATAAAACAGCATGGAACAATCAAAAATTATAGATACGTTGGAGATGTATCAGGTCATATCCGCCGGGTCAACATTATCTTTGTAAAACTTCAACTCCTCCGTTGCACAAACAGACTCAGCATAAGCCGCATCACCCTCTTCGCACCCCAAAGCTATCTTCCTGTCACCATGCACTGTGATAGTACCCTTACGACCTGGAATTTTAAGCTATATATAAACATAACAAGGCCGGGCCATAAATTTGGCATAAGCCGGTCGTCCAAACAAGGCATGATAAGGACTCTTGATCTTGACCACTTCAAAAGTCAATGTTTCGGCCCTATAGTCATGCTCATTGCCAAAAGCCACCTCCAAGGCTATCTTTCCCACCGGATATGCCGACTTACCGGGCACCACCCCATGAAAAACAGTAGAGGTTGGTTGAAGCTCCTTATCAGTCAAATCATACGATGAAAAGTATCATAATAAAGGATATTGATGCTGGTACCTCCGTCCATAAGCACCTTTGTGAACTTGTATCCTCCAACCTGAGGCACAACCACCAAAGCCAGCTGACCCAGATTGTCAACCCGGGGCGAGTGATCCTCACGGCTCCATACAATGGGCTGCTCTGACCATCACAAGTATCGAGGGACTGCCGGCTCAACCGCGCTCACCGCTCGTTTATGAACCTTCTGGTCTCGCTTGCATAAGCTCGTAGTAAACACATGATATTGACCACTATTCAGCTGCTGTGGATTACTCTAATAGCCGGACGGTTGCTGCTTATTCCCTTGATTAGATTACTGATTAAAACCACCTTGAATGCCATGACCCTGAAAACCAGAGTTTGAGCCGCCACCTCCAAAACCAGGCCCGTGAGAGCCGGATCCTGACCCGCCATGCGGGCCATGATTGTCCTGGAAAAACCCGGAATTTCTATACTCCCTCATGATGAAGCAATCTTTCCATAGATGATTGGCCGGCTTCTCTTGAGAACCGTGTTTTGGGGAAGGCTGATTCATTATCACCTCAAGGTTGAACTTTGGCCCGCCAAACCGGGGTGCTGATGATTTCCCCTTACACTACTAGGGAAAACCTTATACACAGAACTTTAGCAGTAGCGCGTGTTAAAAAAGCACCCTAGTGCTAAGTAGCAGTAGCGCGTTGGCGCAAACCACGCTACAGATACAATTTTAGCAGTAGCACGCCTGAAGATAAAAGCGCCACTACTAAAATTCCCACTGCCAAACCGATAGGCTACACATAGTAGCAGCGATGTAGATCGAACAGCGCTACTGCTAGTTGGTTTGTAGCAGCGTGTTTACGCAGAAAGGCGCTACTGCTAAAGGAAATAAAATTAAATGAAAATCAAATAGAAAAGTAAATGAAAATGAAAGAAATGGAAAAAGGAGAAAGGAAAAGAATAAAATGTAAATAAAAATAAGTGAAAAAAGGAAAAAGAGATAGGAATAGCAGTAGCGCATATCCAAAAACGCGCTATAGCTAACTTAGTAGTAGCGCACTTCCCAGAACGCGCTACTGCTACTTTTGACTTAACCGCGCGATTCATTCCTCCCCACGGCCACTTTCCCCAAATCCAAACTCCTCTGCGCTGTCGCCGCCACCGTCGGCCGTCGGCCATCGCGCACCGCACACCCTCAACGCCGCCCTCGACCACGGATTTGACGCCGCCCCCGACCCCGAACTCGACGCCGCCCTCCGCCGCGCGCCCGAGCCCCGACCCAGACCTCGATGTCGCCTGCCCCTCCCTCGCCGCAGGCACCCGAGGTGAGCACACCTGCTCCTCCCCCTCCCCTACCTCTGCCTAGGGTTCTTCAAATTTTAATTGCATCAAATTAGTTAGGGTTCATCTAGGGATGGAAATGAATTGGATGTTTTCTTGATTCAGAATGTATACGAATAATAGCGACATATTGCTTAAGTGTATTGGTCAATAGCTATGTGACATGAAGTATTCAACTACTGACATACAATAAGTCAATGATAAATAGGTTTATGAATAGAGACTATTGTAATGCATAATAATTTCTAAGATTAATAATAAAATGAGTAAAATTTGACAACTTATTTGACTTTTAAGTTGGATAATTGGAATATCCAATCGAATACGAATATCGGATATTTCGGATTATCCGCTACCACTTTCCACCCCTAGGTTCATTAAATTAGATGGTAATTAGGGCAGTAGTTCCTAGGTACTAATTAGTTAGTAAGAACTAGGTACTAGTTAGGTACTAGTTTAATTTTATTTATAGTAAGTTTATTTTTAGTAAGAACTAGTTGAACATGTCACATTGTTGTTATTTTTTAGTTAAAGCAATTATTCCTGCATCGGCGTCAATGATGCTTATCCCGCATCCTCGTCGTCGACTCGGCAGAGGACACCTGCTTGACCAGATGGGCCATGTCTGGGAATGGGCTCCGCCGGGTTAGTACTAGGAGGCGCTACCTACCGGGGGTGGATCTTGGTGAGGAGCCGGCCCATCATTGACCCAAACCTTCTTTGGTGGTGGTCGCATGGGCCAGTGACGGTGCAGAGGCTTGAGGACCCCGCGGAGGTGGTACGTCACTATGTCAGCGAGGAGGACGCGCACGTACGTCGCTACTTGTTTGCATTGGAGCACAGGTTCTCCAATACCTGGCATGTTCTCCAGGGGTCTCACTGGAGCTATGATCATGTGATGGTTCCTTCTCTTTGGGTGTCCACCGCCCGCACCGATGCTCGTCGTGCGCTAGGGTTTTAGTTGTATTAGTGATGTTATATGTATGATACTACTCGGGATGTATTAGTGATAATATTCAACGATGTGCGGACGCATGAGATGATTTACTTTTGCTTATTGAATGCATGCTAATTTGAATACTTATTTGTTTTACGATTTGGTTTTGCTTATTGAATGCTCATGTCAATATGAGTCCTATAAGATATTTTGAAATGTGTATCTTGTGTTGCTCAAATAGGATATGTGCTTGCCCAAGTGGTCGGTCATGTTTGCAGGTTACACCTCTGAGTGGCCTATGTTTTGCTGGAGTGTTGATTCATTTCCGTTTCGGCAAATTTCAGGCGCTCGATATGTCCTATTTTAGCAAAGGTCATGCCAGATTTTTCCATGAATTTTGGCATGACTTGTGCCAGAATATGTAGGAAATATCGAGTGCCCCGGATTGTGTGTTGAATATCCTGGTAGTTGCCTTCGGTCGATTTTCATTTAATGTTTCAACTATGAACATAGGAAATGTCTGACGATGAAAAGGATTTCAGTATTTGTGAATACTGCAAAGACGAGCGCAGCTTGTGTGACAGAATCTTCCTAGATTATGATAGGTGCTTCAGCATCAAGCTGGACGAGAACTTTGAAGTGGATACAGTAAGTCACAATGACAAGTCTTTTTTCGTACTTAAGCATGAGATCTTCTTCATTTGCTTCAACTTATAATTTAATTTTTTTTACTATTGTACTAGCGTATCCCCTGCCATGCAAGAGTTTTTGTCTTGAATAAGATAGGTTTCAGTCCTATGAAAACTACTATGGAGGTAAAGAGAGTTTACTTGAAGAGCGAGCATGGTTATACTTTCCATGCAAAATTATACAACGCAGACACCTACACCTATTTTGAATGCAAAACTTGGCAAGCACTATGCATGACTTATGCATTTGAGCCTGATATGGTTATCACCTTTGATATTCATCCGGAAGATGATATTGAAGGTAATATCGACATCTGGGTTGATGTGCAGACACCTCCATTTATACCATTATGTGAGTTTCTCAACCATATTTATGTCTTCTATATTGTTTATTCCAAAATAGTTGACAACTAATTTCTATTGAGAGCTTATTTCCGTTCAAGCAAACATGTCCAACGCTTGGTAGATAGGACCTACTACTGTCCCAGGGCTGAACTAAAATGCAAGGAGATAAGTCATTATGTTTCATGGCTTGAAGATCTTCATACTGTCAAGACAAATTATTTTTCTAGACTTAAAAATCTTAGTACTCAAAATGTGCGACCAATAGTGTTCATACTGAACTACGGTCACATCTATTTAGGAAAGATGGTAAGATTTTTACTATTTCTCCTCAGTGCATCTTTTGCATACATTATTTTTTAAGGTAAACTTCATTGCTAAGTATGTTACTATACGATGTTCTTCAACAGGGACTCCCGATGAATGTTGTGCCTCATTGGATCGAGACTAAAGGTCGCATGAGAATTGTTAGCTTACGGCAAAGACATCCTACAATGCACTTTAGTGCATTCAGGATTTTAATAGCGAGGAATGCTTAATAGTGAAAGACTGGAGCAAAATTGTGAACGATCACAGAGAAGTACTAGGGGGCAGCAATCAGAAACGCAGCCCACGATTAGGAGACAGGTTCATCTTCATGCTCCAACTTGCTGAAGCAGGAGTGCTACACATGTTTTATCCTATTTTACCTGAGAGAGAGCAGTAGGAGTGATTAGCTAGCTAGAAATGAGTTATGATGATCAAATAGCTAGTGTTGGTGGTAATGACTATGATGATTATTATTAGCTAGTGTTGGTGGTGATTAGATATAGCTACCACAGCTAGTGTTGGTGGTGATTAGCTAGCTAGAATGAGTTTGAAGATGAAGATGTGTGCTACACTATGACTATGATGATTAAATAGCTACTGTTGGTGGTAATGACTATGATGATGATTAAATAGCTTGTGTTGGCAGATTAGATTCAAGTGGAGGCAACATGTGGTGCACATCGAAGTACTACTAGTCCAAACTAGATCAAGTTTGGATTAGTAGTATACTTTTGACATGCACCACATGTTTCCTCCACTTGAACCTAATCCACCTTCATTTGACACACTGTTATGGACATATTGATATAACAACCTCATAATTGGTATTATACCAAAATTTGTATAATGGCGTATAAATACACTAAAAATGAAAAAAAAACGAAAAAATAATACTAGTAGCGATGGACAGGAAACACGCTACTACTAGTTAGATTAGCAGTAGCGCCGAGATAAACACGCGTTGCGGCTATATGTCTTAGCAGTGGCGTGTGCCGCACGCGCTACTGCTAAGTAATAGCTAGAGCGCCTTACTAGTAGCACGGTTCCCCTCGCTACTAATAGGCATGAAACCCACGCTACTACTAGGCTTTTCCCTAGTAGTGTCACGACGCTGATTATTACTCTGCATATTGGTATTGGCCATAAAGTCTGAACTGCTGTCAGTTTACTTACGCTTACCATTATTACCTTGACCCACCGTATTATGATGTTGTCCCTTTGTATTGTCGTTCTTCTTCCCCTTGCCAGCCTTCTCCTCATCAGACTCAGGGTCCTTGGTGTTATCAGAGTCAGCGTATTTGATAAGAGCCGCCATGACCTCTCCAATATCATTGTAGTGGAGCTTAAGCCACCCCAACTTTTGTTTAAGGGGAAGGAATCGGCAATTTTTCTCCAAAATCATGATTGCTGAACCGACGTTGATGCTATTCGATGAGTGGATAATAGCCGAAATCTGGTGCACCCAATGGGCAGTTGACTCACCCTCATCCTGGATACAAGTATCCAAATCAAGAATCGACAGAGGCTGCTTGCATGTGTCCTTGAAATTCTGAATAAAGCGCGTCTTCAATTCAGTCCACGATTTGATGGAGTTAGGGGGCAGCCCCTTTAACCAAGTGCGAGCCGGCCCATCCAACATCATGGTGAAATACTTAGCGCACACAGCATCATTTACGTCTAACATCTCCATGGCTAGCTCATAGCTCTCAATCCAAGCCCCCGGGGGTTGATCCGTTGTGTAATTAGGTACTTTGCGGGGGGGGGCCTTAAAATCCTTGGGCAAGCGCTCATTACGCAAAGCCGGCACCAGGCACGGCACACCAAGGGTTCGTCATCCCAGCTTCCATAGACACCAACTGGTTAAGCTGCGGTTGCTGATGAGCCGCCAACTGTGCCGCCAACTCAGCCTCCCGACAGGCCCTGGCCTGGTCTACCAAAATCTAAGCATGGTTATTCGCATGTGCCGGGTCATGCCCACAAGGCTGGTTATGGCGCTGCTCACTGCTTGAAACCACAGGCGACTCAATATGCCAGCTGGGCCGTGGAGTTGAATGAATCTGATCACGGCTGTATGAGTAAGCCTCCTACTGAGCCACTACCGTTTGAAGAAGCTCCCCTGCCCTTCGTATCTCCATCACCGCAGGAGACTTGCCTTCAACGGGAAGAGCCGCCAGCTACGATGCCGCAACGATCATGTTGTCCAAAGGGTTAGAATAATGACCCGGTGGCATCGCACTTGCTGAGGTGGGGTTAAATTCAAATGTGGCGGGTCTGTAACACGTAGTTGAGCCGTCGCCCCGGTCACGGGTGCCTCGATAGCCTGGTTTGTCCCAGGCATGTTGAAAAGATTCCTCACATCATACTCCAAAGGTAAACGAGTCTGGTGCCTCCTTCATAAAACGGCGTTTGATGCATTCTGGTCCAAGCTTAACCGGAAATTTTCCACTTGAATCCGTTGTGACACAGCGTCCAGGGTGGCTCGTTTTGTTGCTATCCTGGCATTCTAGCATTAAGCTCCTCCTTGTCCTGAGCTATCTCATCTCGAACTTTCGCAACATCCACCTTATGTTGTGCCTGAGTCTCCGGGGTTACCTCTGTAGCTAACAAGGTTGCCAAAGCATCTAGGAGCTCAGATAAAACTTGAGCCGACAGGCGCACCGAGCCGCTCGCCCCGGCCGTCGTCGCAGCTGTTGAGCTAGAAGTCATAGCCGCAGCAGTTGAGGAATTGAGCACCAGTTGTGTGTCGGCCATGAAGATCGCGACCCTATTCGGCAGCTCATAAGGGTCCGGAAATACTGTTGCCATCGGAATAGCCCCCAAGCCTGCCATCTTGCAATTGATACATTGAATTGGTCTCACCAGTTGAAGACTCATGATCAGAGTAGATGGTCGTCTCTCCACCGGATACAAATCCTTCCTCAGGATCCACCCCGTGGATAAAACCAACAAAGGCGTGTTTCACGGCGGCTTGAACCTTGGCGCGTCATGCACACTGAGCCGTCTCGACGATGTCGGTGTAGGTGTTCGGCTCAGGCTCTGACTCGCCGATCTTGCTGATGAAGATGTGGATTCCACCAAAGGGGACCCGGTACCCATACTCAATTGAGCCAGCCTCGGGGCCCCGACCGGCGTCGTCAATGTAGAGTTTTCCACGACGGCTCTTGGTCATTCGGCCTAAGGCGTATCCCTTGATCCCTACGAAGTTGCCCTTCAAGAACTCGAAACCCTCTGGCCCTATGGTGGGTGCAAACTATCATGGACTTAACATGGCAGATGCCCTAGCAATAGGACTTAGGTGTGGAGCCATCACAGCTAGGTTAGCTTGAAGGTGCTAAATGGGACAAAGGACCCAGAGAGTTTACCCAGGTTCGGCCCCTCTCAATGAGGTAAAAGCCAACTCCTGCTTTAGGTTGTATTGCTTGGGTTTCGATTACCAGGGAGCGAATACGCTTGACCTAGTTCTCGATTAATTGTTACTTGAGTTAACCCACCGTTGGGTCACCCTTTTATATACAGGCTAATGCCCGACGGCTTACAGAGTCCCGGTCGGCTCACACAAATCGTGACCGACTCGGTTTCTAACTAAGCTTGCCTTATAGAACAAGTTAAACATATGGCGGCTCATCCCTTTGGGCTTTAAGTCGCCTCTGGGTCTTGGGCCTTCAATAGGCTTGCTTCATGAACTGCGATCTTCATGTCTTCTTGGACCTTATCGGGCCTCTTCATCTTTAAACCGCTAGTGGCATGACCCGGCCCCTCCTGGGCGGGTCATACCTAGTAGTTACATCCCCAACAACTTGCCTGTTGAAATCCTTGGGGATCCTCCTCCACCCAAGGGTGATCCCGTGTTTGAGATTAAACAATTACCTGATACTTTGAAATATGCTTATCTAGATGAAAAGAAGATATATCATGTTATTATTAGTGCTAACCTTTCTGAGCATGAAGAAAAGAAATTATTGAAAACTCTGAAGAAGCACCGTGCAGCTATTGGATATACTCTTGATGATCTTAAGGGCATTAGTCCCACTCTATATCTGCATCAAATTAAGTTGGAGCCTGATGCTAAACCAGTTGTTGATCACCAACGACGGTTAAATCCAAAGATGAAGGAAGTGGTAAGAAATGAAATACTAAAGCTTCTGGAGGCAGGTATAATTTATCCTATCGCTGATAGTAAATGGGTGAGTCCCGTTCATTGTGTCCATAAGAAGGAAGGTATTAATGTTGTTCCTAATGATAAGAATGAATTGATTCCACAAAGAATTGTTACAGGTTATAGAATGGTAATTGATTTTTGCAAATTAAACAAAGCCACTAGAAAAGATCATTACCCTCTACCTTTTATTGATCAAATGCTAGAAAGACTATCCAAACATACACATTTTACTTGCCCTTTCGGTACATTTGCTTATAGACGTATGCCCTTTCGGTTTATGCAATGCACCTGCTACCTTTCAAAGATGTATGACTGCTATATTCTCTAACTTTTATGAAAAGATTGTTGAGGTTTTCATGGATGATTTGTCCGTTTATGGAACTTCTTTTGATGATTGCTTAAGCAACCTGGATCAAGATTTGCAGAGATGTGAAGAAACTAATCTTGTTTTTAATTGGGAGAAGTGCCACTTTATGGTTAATGAAGGTATTGTCTTGGGGCATAAATTTTCTGAAAGAGGTGTTGAAGTTGATAAAGCTAAAGTAGATGCTATTGAAAAGATACCATTTCCAAAAGATATCAAAGGTATAAGAAGTTTTCCTGGTCATGTTGGTTTCTATTGGAGGTTTATTAAAGACTTCTCCAAAATTTCTAGGCCTCTCACTAATCCCTTGGAAAAAGATGTTCCTTTTGTTTTTGATGATGATTGTGTAGAAGCATTTTGAATACTTAAGAAAGCCTTGATTTCTCCTCCTATTGTTCAACCACCTGATTGGAATTTACCCTTTGAAATTATGTGCGATACTAGTGATTATGTTGTTGGGGTTGTTCTAGGACAAAGAGTTGATAAGAAATTAAATGTTATCCATTATGTTAGTAAAACTCTAGACAGTGCCCAGAGAAATTATGCTACTACTGAAAAAGAAGTTTTAGCAGTTGTTTTTGCTTGTGATAAGTTTAGATCTTATATTGTTGATCCCAAAGAAACTGTTCACACTGATCATGCTGCTATTAAATACCTTATGGAAAAGAAAGATGCTAAACCTAGACTTATTAGATGGGTTCTCTTGCTACAATAATTTGATTTGCATATTATTAATAGAAAGGGAGCTAAGAACCCCGTTGCAGATAACTTTTCTAGGTTATAAAATGTTCTTGATGACCCACTGCCTATTGATCATAGTTTCCCTGATGAGCAATTAGCTATCATAAATGCTTCTCGTAATACTCCATAGTATGTTGATTATGCTAATTACATTGTTGCTAAGTTTATACCACCTAGTTTCACATACCAGCAAAAGAAAAATGTTTGACATTACTTTTGGGATGACCCACACCTTTATAAAGAAGGAGTAGATGGTGTTATTAGACATTGTGTACCTGAGCATGAACAGGAATAGATCCTACACAAGTGCCACTCCGAGTCTTACGAAGGACACCATGCTGGAGATAGAACTGCACATAAGGTATTGCAATCTGGTTTCTATTGGCCTACTCTCTTCAAAGATGCTTGTAAGTATGTCTTGTCTTGTGATGAATTCTAGAGAATTGGTAATATTAGTAGACGTCAGGAAATGCCTATGACTTATTCACTTGTTATTGAACCATTTGATGTTTGGGGCTTTTATTATATGGTACCTTTTCCTTCCTCTAATGGGTATACATATATTTTAGTTGTTGTTGATTACGTTACTAAGTGGGTAGAAGCTAGTCCAACTAGTAGTGCTGATCATAACACTTCTATTAAGATTCTTAAAGAAGTTATTTTTCCGAGGTTTGGGGTCCCTAGATATTTAATGACTGATGGTAGTTCACATTTTATTCATGGTGCTTTCTGTAAAATGCTTTCTAAGTATGATGTTAACCATAGAATTGCATGTCCATATCATCCTCAGTCTAGTGGTCAAGTAGAATTGAGCAACAGAGAGATTAAGTTAATTTTGCAAAAGACTGTTAATAGATCTAGAAAGAATTGGTCTGAGAAACTTGATGATGCATTATGGGATTATATAACTGCTTATAAGAACCCTATGGGCATGTCTTCGTATAAAATGGTTTATGGAAAGGCTTGTCACTTACCTCTAGAACTACAACATAAAGCTTATTGGTCTATTAAAGAGCTCAATTATTCAAACTTGCCGGTGAGAAGAGGTTATTTGACATCAGATCACTTAATGAATGGAGAACCCAAGCCTATGAGAATGCCAAGTTGTTTAAAGAAAATGGTAGAAGATGGCATGACAAGAGGATACAAAAGCGTGAGTATAATGTAGGTGATCATGTTTTGCTATACAATTCTTGTTTAAGATTTTTTGCAGGAAAGCTTCTCTCTAAATGGGAAGGTCCTTACATTATCGAGGAGGTCTATCGTTCCGGTGCCATCAAGATCAACAACGCCGAAGGCACAAATCTGAAGGTGGTAAACGGTCAAAGAATCAAACATTATATCTCAAGTACTCCCATAAATGTTGAGATCAATATAATTAATACCATAACATTAGAGGAGTACATAAGGAATACTTTCCAAAATGTTTCAGACTCCTAAAAGGAATAGGTATGTGGTACAGTAAGTAAACCGACTCCAAAATGTTCCCAATGGAAATTTTTCTCCATTTTGGAATATTTATAAAATTAGGAAAATTAGAAGTAGTCTGAAGAGCGCACGAGGCATCCACAAGACTGGAGGGCGCACCCTACCCCTTGGCGCGCCCCCTGCCTTGTGGCCACCTCGTGTACCCTATGGACTCCGTTTTCTTGCACAATACTTCCTTTGTTCGGTAAAAATTCATTATATAATCTCCCGAAGGTTTTGACCACTGTACCATGACAAAATCCTCTGTTCTTGTTTCAAGCTATTTTTCTGACAGATCCAGATCACCATGACGTCTCCAAGCGCCCCCAAGGACAAGTTTTTCGAGAAGGTAATCAACCCTACCTTGTGGAGGTGTTGTGACACCCTCAAGCCATTCAGATGCATGAGGGGGTGTTGCACATTGATAGCCCACAAGTATAGGCGATCGCAACAGTTTTAGAGGGTAGAGTATTCGACCCAAATTTATTGATTCGACATAAGGGGAGCCAAAGAATATTCTCAAGTATTAGCAGCTGAGTTGTCAATTCAACCACACCTGGAAAACTTAATATCTACAGCAAAGTATTTACTAGCAAAGTAATATGATAGTAGCGGTAACAGTGGCAAAGATAACAGTATTGGTTTTGTAGTGATTGTAACAGTAGCAGCGGAAAAGTAAATAAGCAAAGATCAATATGTGAAAAGCTCGTAGGCAATGGATCAGTGATGGATAATTATGTTGGAAGCGATTCCTCATGCAACGGTTATAACATAGGGTGACACAGAACTAGCTCCAGGTCATCAATGTAATGTAGGCATGTATTCCGAATATAGTCATACGTGCTTCTGGAAAAGAACTTGCATGACATATTTTGTCCTACCCTCCCGTGGCAGCGGGGTCGTATTGGAAACTAAGGGATATTAAGGCCTCCTTTTAATAGAGTACCAGACAAAAGAATTAACACTTAGTGAATACATGAACTCCTCAAACTACGGTCATCACTAGTAAGTATCCCGATTATTGTCACTTCGGGGTTAACGGATCATAACACATAATAGGTGACTATAGACTTGTAAGATAGGATCAATGTCGGTGTCAAAACCGGGGGATCTCGGGTAGGGGGTCCCGAACTGTGCGTCTAGGCCGGATGGTAACAGGAGGCAAGAGACATGAAGTTTTACCCAGGTTCGGGCCCTCTTGATGGAGGTAAAACCCTACGTCCTGCTTGATTAATATTGATGATATGGGTAGTACAAGAGTAGATCTACCACGAGATCGGAGAGGCTAAATCCTAGAAGCTAGCCTATGGTATGATTGTTGTTCTGTATGTTGTCCTACGGACTAAAACCCTCCGGTTTATATAGACACCGGAGAGGGTTAGGGTTACACAAAGTCGGTTACAATGGTAGGAGATCTACATATCCGTATCGCCAAGCTTGCCTTCCACGCCAAGGAAAGTCCCTTCCGGACACGGGACGAAGTCTTCAATCTTGTATCTTCATAGTCCAGGAGTCCGGCTGAAGGTATAGTACGGCCATCCGGACACCCCCTAATCCAGGACTCCCTCAGTAGCCCCTGAACCAGGCTTCAATGACGACGAGTCCGGCGCGCAGATTGTCTTTGGCATTGCAAGGCGGGTTCCTCCTCCAAGTACTTGATAGAAGATTTTGAACACAAAGATAGTGTCGGCTCTGCAAAATAAGTTTCCACATATTGCCATAGAGAGAATAATATTTACACAAATCTAATCTGCTGACGTATTCCGTAGTGTGACATCGCACCAGGGCCAAGCCTTTATTCGAATCGTTTTATTGTCCCACCTCAGCGTGTCATGCGAGGCGGTTTCCTTGGCACGTCTCGTCGAAGCAGAGATCGTGTCCCCTTATTCCGGGATTCTCATCAATACGGGCATGGGTAACCCAACCGTGCCATTGATTACGGCGCTTGGAGATAAGCGAGTTTTACCAGGCTGGTGGGGACACGTAGTTGCGTCCACCCATATAAGGGGATAAGGATCCACCTTTTCACCTACGCCTTCTTCCTCCTCTGCCTATCCATTTTCGCGCACTCGAGCTCCAGCGCCCAAGTCCGCACTCCCCACCTCAACCTTCTCCAGCCATGTCCGGAGCGGGAGGCAAGTGGATGGTCTCCTCCGTCACGGAGGGACACATCAAAAAACTGAGGAAGGCTAGATACTTGTCTAATGACATCGCGTACCGGCTTCCCGAAAAGGGGCAGTTCCTCCCCACCCCAAGGCCCCATGAGAGGGTAGTGTTCCTTCACCACTTCCTTCGCAGACTGGGCTTTCCTATCCACCCATTCATCTGAGGACTCATGTTCTACTACGGCCTGGATTTCCATGATCTGGCCCCGAACTTCATCCTCAACATCTCGGCGTTTATCGTCGTGTGCGAGGCTTTCCTCCGCATCCGCCCCCATTTCGGCCTATGGCTCAAGACTTTCAATGTCAAGCCGAAGGTGGTGCGCGACAACCAGGCGGAGTGCGGAGGCGCCATGGTGGGCAAGATGCCCAACGTCTTATGGCTCGAGGGCTCCTTTGTGGAGACCCTGAAGGGGTGGCAGTCGGGGTGGTTTTACATCACCGAGCCGCGCGACCCTGAGTGGGTCGCAGCCCCCGAGTTCCGGTCCAGACCCCCAACGCGGCTCACGTCCTGGAAAGAGACGGGCCTGTCGTGGGGCAGCAAAGAAGAGGTGACTGGACTGCAAAGATGCATCCAAACCCTAGTGAACAAGCAGCTCAAGCTTCTCAACGTAGTCCAGGTTATGCTCATCCGCCGGATCCTCCCGTGTCAACAACGGGCCTTCAATCTGTGGGAGTTCAACCTGGCGCAGCACCGAACTCTGAGCAGGCTCTTCGACACGACGTACGAAGATGCCTAGAAGGTGCTTTTCAAGGGCGCCGAGGCTCCCGCATCCGCTACCGAGGATCATGGATTCAGCGCGTAGCATCACGCTAGCGCGGTAAGTTGTTTGTACCTTTTACAGGGTATTAGTTTTTCATAGTTTAACTCTATGCGGGATCTAAGCTCCCTTATCTTTGACAGGATTGGCATGCGAAGTCCGGACAGATCGACTGTCCGGCTCCTTTGCCCGAAGACCCAGCCGATGCCCGCTTGGCGAAGCTGCTGGTTCCGGCACCCTATGTGGTGCAGGAGAAGAAGGCCATGAAGAAGGCCACGGGGACTCGAAAAAGTGCCCGGCGCCAGGAGGTGTCGGGTTCATCATCCGACGGCTCCAAGGCGCATTCCTCCTGTGAAGACGAGGAGGAGGAAGAAGAGACCTCTCCCCCTCCAGCGGGGGGAGAGAAGAAAAGGAAGGCCACCCTCACTAGGGAGGCCGAAGGGTCCAAGAAGGGGAAAACCCTTCCTTCGGACTACTCCACCGACGCCGACGACGGCGGAGAGGAGTGGCCGCTCAGGGCCAAGCCCCTGGCGAAATCGTAAGTATCCGGATACCAGAGTAATTCATAGTATTCCTTTATTGCATAGCTTTCCCTTTTGTCGAATATGATTATGCAGCCCACCCAAAGACCGGCTCGACGCATTGTCGGGCGGTTCACTGGACTCGTCGGATGTGAATTCGCTTCCGACGGCTACCTCCCCCCGCCCTACGGACGACGCCGAAGTGTTGTCCCAACAGGTTCCAAGCCAGGAGGAGGTGGTCCTGGAGGCGCCGCAAGGCAACCTCCCAGACTCCAGGAGTAAAGGCGATAAAACCCCCCAGGGCTCCAAGTCCGGCTCTAGGCCGAACACCGCTCCAGAACCTTCAAAGGTTCTAGAGTCCGGCGGGCGACCTCCTTCCAAGAGGAGCAAGCCCACCGTGCCGGTGATCCCCGTCCAACCGGAGGCGCCGGACAATCTGTTGGAGGTGCTCAAAGGCGCCTCCATCGGCGAGGAGCACCGCACCATTATGAGTGCGGTGGTCCAGAAGGTTCAGTCCGCCAAGAGTGGACTGACTGAAGCTTGTGCTAGCCTTTTAAAGGCTTTGAGGTAAGTAAAGAATGTGCAAATAATATTACCGCATAGACAGTAGCCCCTGATGCTCTGTTTGGTGTTCGGGAAGAAAAGCCGAATAGAGGATCAAATAAAATTCGCAAGAGTCTAACAAAAAGGAGTCAATATGCGTATGCAGGCTTCTCTGCTGGCGTCCGCCGCACTGACTGTGGAAGTGGACACGCTAAAGCAGAACCTCGAGCAGTCCGAGCAAGAGCTCGGGCATGCCAAGAAGTAGCTCGAGGACAAGGAAGGTAAGAAATACCTTGTTTAAATATATATAAAAAAGTGCAATTGCAAAAAATGACAGGATTATCGTGGCTATTGTAGGGGCCCCGTCTGAGGTGGCGACCCTTAAGCAAGCGCTGCTCGAGGCCGAGAAGAGGGCGGCCACGGAGCGCACCGAGCAGGAGAAGTATGAGGCCCAGGTTGGCAAGGTGCGGCAAGAGCTCCAGGCTCTCATGAAAAAACATGAGAGTTTGGAGCTTGACTCAAAGACGCGAGCGTCCGAGCTCGCGGTGGCTATTAAAAATGCCAAGTCTGCCAAGGCCAAATCCCAGAAGACCCTCCAGGAGGTTGATGTGATGAAAAAGATAGCGGCGGGTAAGGCATTCTTTATGCAAAGCAAACACATAAACGTGAGTTACTTGTTACTTACCCGAACCCGGAGCTCTCCAGGAGCGTTCATAGATCTTCCCCATAGCGTGTCCGATGCCGCCACATTCTATCGAGCCGAGGAGGGCAGCTCGACAGAGAAGGTGTTCTAGTCTCAGTATGCTGAGGTCGGACACCCCGTGCCCCTGAGCGACCAGCTGAAGCAACTGGTCGAGCTCCACAAGGCGGCCGAATAGGCCATGAAGGGCCTCATAGTTCGGCTGTGGCCCGGAGAGGCTCTGCCTGGGAGCTATTTCGTGCTGGTGCGGCGGCTGGTGGGGGCCTGTCCAAGGCTCGAAGTCATCAAGCGCTCCGTCTGCATTGAAGGTGCCCGTAGGGCCCTTGCCCGTGCTAAGGTGCACTGGGGTAAGCTGGATGCTGAGAAGCTTGTGAAGGACGGGCCACCGCCGGGGAAAGAGCTCGCAAGCCCGAGAATTATTATAAGGATGTTCTGAAGGGTGCCTGCCTTATGGCGGATGAATGTTCCAGGGATGTGATTTTTGAGTAAAACTCGCTCGTTTTGTCCTGTGAGCTAAAAACTTGTTCATATGCGCTAAGCAATGCTGTTGGAATTTAAAATATTACCTTCTGTGCGGCTGTTTATCAATTCTGAGAGATGGCGAGTCATCGGCTTCTGCCCCCGTGCCGCTAGTGCTGGGGTGTTCAGGGATAAACCTGAGCACTCTTTTTCCCATGTTTGGGTCCTTCGAGGGAGGCGCTCATCACAACGAACAAGGCAATCGTACTATAATGCGTGAACACTCTCACTTAGCCATAGAATTCTATAATTTTAAATTTCGGTGAAGCCCCTGGTATTCGGAAGACCGAGTTCAGGGCGCTATCCACGCCTTGGCCGGATAGAGCCGACTCCTCGCTCTAAGCGGCATAAGTCTTTAGGGACTCGAAAAACCTCTCGAACAACGACCAGCTCTTGCTTCATCATGACAGTCAGTTTTAGCTTTCTCTACTGAGGTGCTCGACCCAGCTCAACTGGGGCACAATCGCAGTAGTTCTCCTAGTGCTACCTTAGCCGACATAGCGGAACGTAAGGCACCAAAACATAGGAGCCGCGCAAACCCAACTATTGACCCAAGACATGATTCGGAGCCGATGCATATAATGCTATAAGTTCGGGGTGCCGCACTTGATAAAGTGTTCGGACTTCTCACACCATATTGAGGGGTACTAAATCCCCTGGCGTATTTTGGCCGTACCAAAGTGTACGGGTGCAACATGTCGTTAAGGAACATATATTTGTAAAAAAAGAGTAAAGCAAAAATAGACAAAAGATATGCATTGTTTATTAAAAAGGGCTGCGATCAAAGGAGAAAAATACAAATAATGCGATAAGCAAAAGGTTGGACTATTTAACATGTCCATTCCAGGGGCAGGTTGCGGAATGGTATGCGAAACAGGTATACTGCTTGTGATAGAGACCACCTGGGAGTTCCATAATGCGGCATGGCTTGTCTGCTTCCCTGGTTCTTGCATCGTTTGTGCGGCAATTGAACTGCCGAACAGGCCTTCCGAAGAATGGAGTCCTGAAAGTAAGAGAAAATTAAAAAATCGGCAGCCCCTGGTGCGGTTTAAGCCGTGTTTCGGGCGTGCCGTGATGGTGCCCCTCCCCCTGTACCCATGGTATTTCTAGAGCGTAGTTATGTACGCGAAGCACTGGCGTCGCATTTTTGCGAGGACTGGGGCCACATTGCTACGCCTGCTCGGAACATGCCAGGCGGTCTTGTTGTAGGTTACTCCGGGCGCGCTTGACGGTGTCCGAACGTTTAATGGCCGGACTGGAGAACTGCCTGGAGAGGCTGCTTTGTACTTCCGCTGCAAGGGCCGCCGTGTGCTCCTCCGTTCGGAGGGAGCGTTCGGTGTTTCCATTGACCGTAATTACTCCTCGAGGGCCTGGCATTTTGAGCTTAAGGTATGCGTAGTGAGGTACCGCGTTGAACTTGGCGAATGCGGTTCGCCCGAGCAGTGCGTGATAGCCACTGCGGAATGGGACTATGTCGAAGATTAACTCCTCCCTTCGGAAATTATCTGGAGATCCGAAGACCACTTCAAGTGTGACTGAGCCTGTACAGTTGGCCTCTACATCTGGTATTACGCCTTTAAAGGTCATTTTGGTGGGCTTAATCCTCGAGGGATCTATGCCCATTTTCCGCACTGTATCCTGGTAAAGCAGGTTCAGGCTGCTGCCGCCGTCCATAAGGACTCTAGTGAGATGAAATCCGTCAATAATTGGGTCTAGAACCAATACGGCGAATCCGCCATGACGGGTGCTAGTGGGATGGTCCCTTCGATCAAAGGTGATCGGGCAGGAGGACCATGGGTTGAACTTTGGGGCGACTGGCTCTACCGTGTATACGTCCCTTAACGCGCGCTTCTGCTCCCTCTTGGGGATGTGGGTTGCGTATATCATGTTCACCGTCCGCACTTGTGGGGGAAAACCCTTCTGTCCACTGTTGTTCGGCGGCCGGGGCTCTTCGTCGTCATTGCTATGCAGCCCCTTGTCGGTATTTTCGGCATTTAACTTGCCTGCCTGCTTGAACATCCAACAATCCCTGTTGCTATGATTGGCCGGTTTTTCGGGGGTGCCATGTATCTGGCACAAGTGGTCGAGTATTCGGTCCAAACTGGACGGGCCCCTAGGGTTTCTTTTGAATGGCTTTTTCCGCTGACCGAATTTATAGCCTCTGAATCCAGCATTAACTGTCGTATCCTCAGCATTGTCGCCGTTAATGCGCCGCTTCTGCTTGTTGCGACGCGACCTGCCACTACTGTCCCTGGTATCCGAATTACCAGGGTTCTTGGTCATATTGTTACTACGAGCAAGCCAGCTGTCTTCTCCCGCACAAAAGCGGGTCATGAGTGTTGTGAGTGCTGCCGTAGATTTCGGCTTTTCCTGTCCAAGGTGCCGGGCAAGCCACTCGTCACGGATATTGTGCTTGAAGGCTGCTAGGGCCTCTGCGTCCGGACATTCGACTATTTGATTTTTCTTTGTTAGGAACCGTGTCCAGAATTGCCTGGCTGATTCCTTTGGCTGCTGAATTACGTGGCTTAGGTCATCGGCGTCTGGTGGTCGCACATAAGTGCCCTGGAAATTGTCGAGGAATGCAGCTTCCAGGTCCTCCCAACAACTGATTGATCCTGCTGGCAAGCTGTTAAGCCAATGCCGAGCTGGTCCTTTAAGCTTGAGTGGGAGGTATTTGATGGCGTGGAGATCATCGTCGCGGGCCATGTGGATATGAAGGAGATAATCCTCGATCCATACCACAGGATCTGTTGTGCCATCATATGATTCGATGTTTACGGGTTTGAAACCCTTGGGGATTTGATGATGCATTACTTCGTCTGTGAAGCAAGTGGGTGTGCGGCGCCTCTGTACTGGGCTATATCACGATGTAGCTCCAATGAGCTTTGTCTACTGTGTTCGGCCCTACCGGATTTGTGTCTGGCGTGACGGTTACCGTCTCGAGTCGTGGGGCGCCCACAGATCGATCTTGTTTGTCTTGCCTTGTCCTCCAACATATCTCGCAGGTCTGGTGCATTTTCCCGTGCCTTGGTACGGGGTGCGGGTTGAGTGGAGGGCCAAGAGGCCTCTCTGTCGCGGCCACGAGGTGGCCGGTCGGCCGTATCAAGTGCTGGTGATGTAGGTTTAAGTGCTTCCTCCTCTAATCGGGGTAGCAACCTGCGCTTTGGGTAACTCTTGGAGGGGCGTTCGAGTTTATGCTCTTCGACCGCAAGGACTTCAGTCCATCTGTCGACTAGCAAATCTTGATCAGCTCTAAGCTGTTGTTGTTTTTTCTTGAGGCTTCTTGCCGTGGCCATAAGCCTGCGTTGAAAACGCTCTTGCTCGACGGGATCCTTTGGCGCGACGAATTCATCGTCGTCGAGGCTTGCCTCGTCTTTGGAGGGAGGCATATAATTATCGTCCTCGACCTCTCTGTCTACCGCTCTCCCATGAGGGTTGGCTTCTCCATCCACCTATGCTGGATCTTGCTAGAGGGGGTTTTCTTCGGCACTCTCCGGAGTATTATTATCTCCCGTGCTGGAATCACCGTATTTGCTTTGGCGGGATTTTGAGCGGCGCCGCTGACGCCGGCGCTTAGGCTGTTTCTTGGAGGGGTCATCCTCCGCTGTTCCATCGCCATCTCCTTCTTTTGGGGTGTCCACCATGTATATGTCATATGACGAGGTGGCTTTCCAGGGCCCAATAGGCGCTGGTTCTTCATCGTCTCCTGCATCGGCGTCCATACCGTCGATGTCTTCGGAGTCGAAGTCGAGCATGTCGGTTAAATCGTCGACAGTGGCTACAAAGTGGGTGGTGGGTGGGCTTTGAATTTCTTCATCGTCTGTATCCCAACCTTGCTGACCGTAGTCCGGCCAGGGATCTCCTGATAAAGAGAGAGACTTTAGTGTCTTCAAAATATCGCGGAAAGGCGAGTGCTGAAAGATGTCCGCAGTAGTAAACTCCATGATCGGCGCCCAATCGGATTCGATCGGCAGGGGCGCGGAGGGTTCGGAGTCCGGAGAGGAGTCCGGCTCCTTGGAGTCACGAGTCTCGCGGAGTGCGGGGCTGGTGTTTGGCTCGATCGCCGTTGGGATCGCAGCCCCCGAGGCGGCGTCCAACCACCCATCCTCGATTGGCGCAGTTGGCTCCGAATTAAGGGTCGAAGCCGATGCGGGTGCGGCCTCTAGGGCACTGTTCGGCAGCAGAACTAGATCATGCTCGTCGTGACAGTGCGGCGCGCTCGGCAGTGGCTCGAATCTGTCGAAGATCAAGTCCCCGCGGATGTCAGGCGTGTAGTTTAAACTTCCAAATCTGACCTGACGGCCAGGGGCATAGCTTTCGATCTGCTCCAGATGGCCAAGTGAATTGGCCCGCAGTGCGAACCGCCGAAGACGAAGATCTGCCCGGGGAGGAAGGTCTCTCCCTGGACTGCATCGCTATTGATGATCGTAGGAGCCATCAAGCCTAACGGCAACGACACAGAGGAACTCTCAATGAAAGCACCAATGTCGGTGTCAAAACCGGCGGATCTCGGGTAGGGGGTCCCGAACTGTGCGTCTAGGCCAGATGGTAACAGGAGGCAAGGGACACGAAGTTTTACCCAGGTTCGGGCCCTCTTGATGGAGGTAAAACCCTACATCCTGCTTGATTAATATTGATGATATGGGTAGTACAAGAGTAGATCTACCACGAGATCGGAGAGGCTAAACCCTAGAAGCTAGCCTATGGTATGATTGTTGTTCTGTATGTTGTCCTACGGACTAAAACCCTCCGGTTTATATAGACACCGGAGAGGGTTAGGGTTACACAAAGTCGGTTACAATGGTAGGAGATCTACATATCCGTATCGCCAAGCTTGCCTTCCACGCCAAGGAAAGTCCCTTCCGGACACGGGACGAAGTCTTCAATCTTGTATCTTCATAGTACAGGAGTCCGGCTGAAGGTATAGTCAGGCCATTCGGACACCCCCTAATCCAGGACTCCCTCAATCCAGAACTCACATATATTCATGAAATCATAATAGGTTCAGATATGAAATCGTGGCACTCGGGCCCATTAAGCATAGCAAAGTCATAGCAACATCAATCTCAGAACATAATGGATACTAGGGATCAAACCCTAACAAAACTAACTCGATTACATGATAAATCTCATCCAACCCATCACCGTCCAGCAAGCCTACGATGGAATTACTCATGCACGGCGGTGAGCATAATGAAATTGGGGATGGAGGAAGGTTGATGATGACGATGGCGATGGATTCCCCTCTCCGGAGCCCCGAACGGACTCCAGATCAGCCCTCCCGAGAATATTAGGGCTTGGCGGTGGCTCCGTATCATAAAACATGATGAATCCTTCTCTCTGATTTTTTAATCTCCGAACATGAATATATAGAGTTGGAGTTGAGGTCGGTGGAGCACCAGGGGGCCCACGAGGCAGGGGGCACGCCTAGGGGGGTAGGCGCGCCCCCACCCTCGTGGACAGGGTGTGGGCCTCATGGCCTTGATTCTTTTGCCACTATTTTTTATATATTCTAAAAATATTCTCCATTGATTTTCAGGTCATTCCGAGAACTTTTATTTCCGCCCAAAAATAACACCATGGCAATTCTGTTGAAAACAGCGTCAGTCCGGGTTAGTTCCATTCAAATCATGCAAGTTAGAGTCCAAAACAAGGGCAAAAGTGTTTGGAAAAGTAGATGCGTTGGAGACGTATCAACTCCCCCAAGCTTAGACATTTGCTTGTCCTCAAGAAATTCAGTTGATAAACTGAAAGTGATAAAGAAAAACTTTTACAAACTCTGTTTGCTCTTGCTGTTGTAAATATGTAAAGGCAACATTCAAGTTTACAGCAAAGATTATGAACTAACCATATTCACAATAACATTTAGGTCTCATGTTTACTCATATCAATGGCATAATCAACTAGCGAGCAATAATAATAAATCTCAGATGACAACACTTTCTCAAAACAATCATAATATGATATAACAAGATGGTATCTCGCTAGCCCTTTCTGAGACCGCAAAACATAAATGCAGAGAACCTCTGAAGATCAAGGGTTGACTGGAAATTGTAATTCATGGTAAAAGAGATCCAGTCAGGTCATACTCAATATAAACTAATAATAATAGATGTAAATGATAGTGGTTCTCTCCAACTGGTGATTTTTAATAAGAGGATGATGACTCAACATAAAAGTAAATAGATAGGCCCTTCGCAGAGGGAAGCATGGATTTGTAGAGGTGCCAGAGCTCGATTTTTGAAATAGAGATGAATAATATTTTGAGCGGTATACTTTCATTGTCAACATAACAACCGAGAGATCTCGATATCTTCCATGCTACACACATTATAGGCGGTTCCCAAGCAGAATGTTAAATTTTGTACTCCCCCACCACCAACAAGCATCAATCCATGGCTTGCCCGAAACAACGGGTGCCTCCAACTAACAACAATCCTGGGGAGTTTTGTTTGCAATTATTTTGATTTGATTTGAGCATGGGACTGGGCATCCCGGTGACCAGCCATTTTCTCGTGAGTGAGGAGCGGAGTCCACTCCTCTTGAGAATAACCCGCCTAGCATGGAAGATATAGACAGCCCTAGTTGATACATGAGCTATTCGAGCATATAAAACAGAATTTCATTTTAAGGTTTAGAGTTTGGCACATACAAATTTACTTGGAATAGCAGGTAGATACCGCATATAGGAAGGTATGGTGGACTCATATGGAATAACTTTTGGGGTTTATGGAGTTTGATGCACAAGTAGTATTCCCGCTTAGTACAAGTGAAGGCTAGAAAGAGACTGGGAAGCGACCAGCTAGAGAGAGACAACAGTCATGAACATGCATTAAAATTAATCAACACTGAATGCAAGCATGATTAGGATATAATTCACCATGAACATAAATATCATGGAGGCTATGTTGATTTTGTTTCAACTACATGCATGAACATGTGCCAAGTCAAGCCACTCAAATCGTTCAAAGTAGGATACCACCCTATCATACCACATCACAACTATTTTAATAGCATGTTGGCGCGCAACTTAAACCATTATAAACTCCTAGCAAATTAAGCATGGCATGAGCAACTATGATCTCTAATTGTCATTGCAAACATGTTTATTCATAATAGGCTGAATCAGGATTGATGAACTAATCATATTTACAAAAACAAGAGAGGTCGAGTTCATACCAGCTTCTCTCATCTCAATCAGTCCATCATATATCATCATTATTGCTTTTCACTCGCACAACTGAACGGTGTGGATAATAATAATAGTGCATGTGCATTGGACTAAGCTGGAATCTACAAGCATTCAATACAACGGACAAGACAAGGTAATATGGGCTCTTGGTTAAATCAACAATAATGCATATGAGAGCCACTCAACATTTTCATTATGGTCTTCTCCTCTCGACCCCCAAAGAAAAGAAAAGAAACAAAACTATTTACACGGGAAAGGTCCCAACAAGCAAAAGAAGAATGAGAAATCTTTTTTGGTTTTCTTTTTAATTACTACTACTACACGCATGGAAAGTAAACTAGCTAAAAGCTACAACAATTTTTTTTATTTTTTTCTTAAGGTTTTTCAAACACACAAGAGGAAAGCTTAAAAAGAAATTAAACTAGGATGTATGATACAATGAAAAAGTATGAGCGCCGACAACTGGCATGAGTGTGTGAAGATGAATGTACTGTCGGTGAGGAATACGTACTCCCCCAAACTTAGGCTTTTGGCCTAAGTTGGTCTATGCCCACGGATCAAACCTGCCCTCTCCGGTGTACTGAGGAGGGTCCTCAGGGTGCCACTGGTTAGCAATCTCCTCCGGATCCCACTAATAAACAGACTGACGGTGAGGATCAAGTGGTGGCTCCGGCTCTGGAGCTGATGTCAGGCTCTGGTATGCTTGAACGGCCTCTGGCAAAACAAGGTACGTGCCTGAAAATATGTTCAACAAAGAGGGAGCAGGCAAGGTAATAGTCTCAAAGTAATTTGTATCAAATATCAGTCTATCGTTAAGCATCTTCATCTTATTCTTTACAATAAAATCATGCGCTACCATACTCTTATAATCTAGAAAAATAGGAGGCAACAACTTTTCCTCTTTCTCATAATGCCTAATAGGTATGTTGAAGTGTGCAGCAAGGCGCGAGGCAAAGATGCCTCCAAAGAAGGGACCCTTTGTACGGTTCAGATTTAACCGTTTTGCAACAATAGCACCTAAACTAAAAGTGGTATCACGAAACAAAGCATGGCGCAAAATAACAATATCAGCGGCACTAAGGTTTCCACAGTTCCCGCAACCAATTAACCATCTACTAGAAAATATTGCAAAGTAACGTAGAACAAGAAAATGTATGCTAGTAATTCTTGCATCGGAAACCTTCCTTGTCTCCCCTACAACGATCATATCAATAAACGCTTCCACATCATCACGATGTGGTTCCTCTATGCTGCCCTCAAAGGGCAACTTGCAAACTGTACAAAAGTCGTAAAGTGGTGTCTCCTTATACTCATCATACAAATAAAAGTCCACAGAAGGTGGTGACCTCCTAGCATGGAAATGAAAATTTTGCACAAAAATATTAGTGAGTAGGAGATACTGTTCGAGCTGTTCGTGGAGGAAGTTGGAGAGACCTGCATTCTCAGCCAAATAATAAAAATCTTCATAAATCCCGGCTTCTCTCAAGAACTCATCACAAGGCCATTCACACAGCCGATCTTCCGTAGTACGAGGGAGATTATATTTGGGCTTCTTATTCTCTTCACTTAGCTTATCCTTCGAGCTTCGGCTCGAAGAGCCCCTCAAAAATCTCTTCATCTTTTTTGAAGAACAATCGCCCAAAGCAGTTTTGTGAGTGGAGCTTTGAGCAAGGAGAACGAAAATGGCAGCAAGATGAGCTAGAACTCGGGTTTGAGCTCGTGGATGATTTTTTCTGGAGGAAGACGAAGTGTGAGGGTGCAAGAATAAGTGGAGGGGACCCACGTGGGGTCCATGAGGCAGGGGCGCGCCCACCCCCACCCTCGTGGGCACATGGTGAGGCCCCCTGGTGTGTTCTCAGTGCCAATAATTCTTAAATATTCTAGAAAAATCATATTAAATTTTCAGGGCAATTGGAGAACTTTTATTTTCGGGATATTTTTTATAGCAAGGATAATTCAGAAAACAGACAGAAAATAGTATTTTTACTTTATTTAAACTAATTAATAGAAGGTAAAAGGAGGGTACAGAGAGTTGTGCTTTCTAACTTCATCCATCTCATGCTCATCAAAAGGAATCCACTAACAAGGTTGATCAAGTCTTGTTAACAAACTCATTCCAAATCGCATGAAACCGGAGAATTTTCGAATAACACTAGGTTACCTCAACTGGGATATGCACATCCCCAACAATAAGAATGTCATATTTCTTCTTGACAGTAAGAAGAGGAAATTCAAAACCTCCAATAGTAATCATTGAAATTTTCTCAATAGAATTGACACTATGGACTTGAGGTTGTTTCCTCGGAAAGTGTACCGTATGCTCATTACCATTAACATGAAAAGTGACATTGCCTTTGTTGCAATCAATAACAGCCCCTGCAGTATTCAGAAAGGGTCTACCAAGAATAATAGACATACTATCGTCCTCGGGAATATCAAGAATAACAAAGTTCGTTAATAGTAACGTTTGCAACCATAATAGGCACATCCTCACAAATACCGACAGGTATAGCAGTTGATTTATCAGCCATTTGCAAAGATATTTCAGTAGGTGTCAACTTATTCAAATCAAGTCTAGATATAAAGAGAGAGGCATAACACTAACACCGGCTCTGAGATCACATAGAGCAGTTTTAACATAGTTTCTTTTAATGGAGCATGGTATAGTTGGTACTCCTAGATCTCCTAGTTTCTTTGGTATTCCACCTTTAAAGTATAATTAGCAAGCATGGTGGAAATTTCAGCTTCTGGTATCTTTCTTTTATTAGTAACGATATCCTTCATGTACTTAGCATAAGGGTTCATTTTAAGCATATCAGTCAAACGCATACGCAAAAAGATAGGTCTAATCATTTCTGCAAAGCGCTCAAAATCCTCATCATCCTTTTTCTCGGATGGTTTAGGAGGAAAAGGCATGGGTTTCTAAACCCATGGTTCTCTTTCTTTACCGTGCTTCCTAGCAACAAAGTCTCTCTTATCGTCACATTGATTCTTTGATTGTGGGTTATCAAGATCAACAACAGGTTCAATCTCTACATCATTGTCATTGCTAGGTTGAGCATCAACATGAACATCATCATTAACATTATCACTAGGTTCATGTTCATTACCAGATTGTGTTTCAGCATCAGAAATACAAATATCATTGGGATTCTCAAGTGTGTCAACAACAGGTTCACTAGAAGCATGCAAAGTCCTATCATTTTTCTTTTTCTTCTTCTTAGAAGGACTAGGTGCATCAACATTAGTTCTCTGAGAATCTTGCTCAATTCTCTTAGGGTGTCCCTCAGGATACAAAGGTTCCTGAGTCATTTTACGCCCTCTAATCATAACTCTAACAACATTATCATTTTTCTTATTATTTAATTCATTGAGCAAATCATTCTGAGCCTTAAGCACTTGTTCTACTTGTGTGGTAACCATAGAAGCATGTTTACTAATAAGTTTAACTTCACCTTTAACCTAGGCATATAATAACTCAAGTGTTCAATCATATAAGCATTGTGTTTCAATTGTCTACCAACATAAGCATTGAAGTTTTCTTGTTTAACAATAAAATTATCAAACTCATCCAAGCATTGGCTAGTAGACTTATTATGAGGACTATCACCTTCATCAAATCTATAGAGAGAATTTACCTTTACTACCTATGTCGGGTTATCAAGACCATGAATTTCTTCAATAGGTGGTAAATTCTTAACATCTTCAGCTTTAATACCTTTTTCTTCCATAGATTTCTTGGCCTCTTGCATATCTTCAGGACTGAGAAATAGAATACCCATTTTCTTCGGAGTTGGCTTAGGAGTTGGTTCAGGAAGTGTCCAATCATTTTCATTACTCAACATATTATTCAATAGCAATTCAGCTTGATCAACAGTTTTTCCCTAAAAACACAACCAGCACAACTATCCAGGTGGTCTCTGGAAGCATCAGTTAGTCCATTATAAAAGATATCATGTATTTCATTTTTCTTTAGAGGATGATCAGGCAAAGCATTAAGTAATTGGAGAAGCCTCCCCCAAGCTTGTGGGAGACTCTCTTCTTTAATTTGCACAAAATTATATATTTACCTTAAGGTAGCTTGTTTCTTATGAGCAGGGAAATATTTAGCTGAGAAGTAACAAATCATATCTTGGGGACTACGCACACAACCAGGATCAAGAGAATTAAACCATGTTTTAGCATCACCCTTTAATGAGAATGGAAATAACTTAAGAATAAAGTAATAGCGAGTTTTCTCATCATTAGTGAATAGGGTAGTTATATCATTTAATTTAGTAAGATGTGCCACAACAGTTTCAGATTCATAACCATAAAAAGGGTCATATTCAACCAAAATAATTAACTCGGGATCAACAGAGAAATCATAATCCTTATCGGAAATACAGATAGGTGAAGTAGCAAAAGTAGGGTCATATTTCATTCTAGCATTCAAGGATTTTTCTTTAAGCTTAGCTAATAATTTCTTAAGATCAGATCTATCATTGCAAGCTAAAAAGTCTCTAGCAGTTTCTTCATCCATAACATAACCCTCGGGCTAAACAGGCAATTCATATCTAGGGGGAGAATCTTCATCATCACTCAATATTATCAGTTTCAATAATTTCATTCTCTCTAACCCTAGCAAGTTGTTCATCAAGAAATTCACCTAATGGCACAATATTATCAAGCATAGAAGTAGTTTCATCATAAGCATCATTCAAAGCAGAAGTGGCATCATTGATAACATGCGACATATCAAAATGAATATCAGGAGTAGGTGTCGCAAGTTTACTCAAAACAGAAGGTGAATCAAGTGCAGAGCTAGATGGCAGTTCCTTACCTCCCCTCGTAGTTGAGGGAAAAACTTGGTTCTTTTATCTTTCAAGTTCTTCATAGTAATCAGCAGATATAAATCCCAAGTGACTCAAAGAATAGAGCTATGCTTCCCGGCAACGGCGCCAGAAAATAGTCTTGATAACCCACAAGTATAGGGGATCGGAACAATTTTCGAGGGTAGAGTATTCAACACAAATTTATTGATTCGACACAAGGGGAGCCAAAGAATATTCTCAAGTATTAGTAGCTGAGTTGTCAATTCAACCACACCTGGAAAACTTAATTTCTGCAGCAAAGTATTTAGTAGCAAAGTAATATGATAGTAGTGGTAACAGTGGCAAAGATAACAGTATTGGTTTTGTAGTGATTGTAACAGTAGCAACGGAAAAGTAAATAAGCAAAGATCAATATGTGAAAAGCTCGTAGGCAATGGATCAGTGATGAATAATTATGTTGGATGTGATTCCTCATGCAACATTATAACATAGGGTGACACAGAACTAGCTCCAGTTCATCAATGTAATGTAGGCATGTATTCTGAATATAGTCATACGTGCTTATGGAAAAGAACTTGCATGACATCTTTTGTCCTACCCTCCCGTGGCAGTGGGGTCCTATTGGAAACTAAGGGATATTAAGGCCTCCTTTTAATAGAGTACCAGACCAAAGCATTAACACTTAGTGAATACATGAACTCCTCAAACTACGGTCATAACCGGTAAGTATCCCAATTATTGTCACTTCGGAGTTAACGGATCATAACACATAATAGGTGACCATAGACTTGCAAGATAGGATCAAGAACTCACATATATTCATGAAAACATAATAGGTTCAGATCTGAAAGCATGGCACTCGGGCCCTAGTGACAAGCATTAAGCATAGCAAAGTCATAGCAACATCAATCTCAGAACATAATGGATACTAGGGATCAAACCCTAACAAAACTAACTTGATTACATGATAAATCTCATCCAACCCATCACCGTCCAGCAAGCCTATGATGGAATTACTCACGCACGGCGATGAGCATCATGAAATTGGGGATGTAGGAAGGTTGATGATGACGATGGCGAGGGATTCCCCTCTCCGGAGCCCCGAACAGACTCCAAATCAGCCCTCCTGAGAGAGATTAGGGCTTGGCGGCAGCACCATATCGTAAAACATGATGAATCCTTCTCTCTGATTTTTTCTCTCTGAACATGAATATATAGAGTTGGAGTTGAGGTCGGTGGAGCACCAGGGTGCCCACGAGGCAGCGGGCGCGCCCCCACCCTCATGGACAGGGTGTGGGCCCCCTGTCCTTGATTCTTTCGCCAGTATTTTTTATATATTCCAAAAATATTCTCCATTGATTTTCAGGTCTTTCTGAGAACTTTTATTTCTGCACAAAAAGAACACCATGGCAATTCTGCTGAAAACAGCGTCAGTCCGGGTTCGTTCCATTCAAATCATGCAAGTTAGAGTCCAAAACAAGGGCAAAAGTGTTTGGAGAAGTAGATACGTTGGAGATGTATCACACATCCGTGATGTTGAGGGGGCGAAGAAGACCGGAAGCGTGGAGATAAGACTCGAAGCAATGGAGCAGTAAGTTTTCAAGTGCCAAGGGATGGTGGAAGGTGGACTCAACGCCAATCACATGATGATGATGGAGTTCACCTACAATCACAAGCTGGATGCCAAGAACATTGGGGAGGCCATCTTCAAGCTTCATGAGAAAATCGAGCATCTCCAAGCCTAGATCTATGACCTGCAAAACCAAAACTGTGCGTATGAATACAGTTGTAAGAGGATGAGTTTGGCTGTAGATTTGAGGATCCCGGAGACTCGTTCATCTTTCTATGATTGTGAGCCTCTGCCTTGGAAGATGGATGACAAACCTACTACATCAACAACTCCATCATCACCACCTCCGAAGAAAGAGATCTAAATACATGGTTATGGGCACTCCCCTTGGCTTGTGCCAAGCTTCGGGGAGGTGCCCGGTATTGTATCATCATCACACCTTTACCTTTATCATTTTTCCTAGTTCGATCCTTTTGGTTATATCTTGATCTAGTAGAATAAAGTTTTTAGTATGATCTAGCTTTGAGTTTTGTTTCGATGTCTATCTATTTAATCGAGTCCGTGAGTTATATATAATGAAGAGTAGTTTTGAGTTCAGGGCTTTGTTATCTTGCTATGATCTTGAGGAAATAAAATAAAAAAAGAATAAGAAGAAATAAGAAGATCATATATTGATCTTCTGGAGAGTAATGACTTCACATATAAAGAGTGCGATGAATAAAATTTGTTGAGAGTTGACAAACATTGTTTTGGTCATTGTTGCAATTAATAGGAAGTAATAAAGAAAGAGAGGCTTCACATATAAATATACTATCTTGGACATCTTTTGTAATTGTGAGCAATCATTAAAATACGACATGATGAAAAGTTGATGTTGGACAAGGAAGACAACATAATGGGTTATGCTCTCTTATATCCAAATAGAAGTTATATTGTCATGGATCCTCCAACATGTTCAGCTTGTTTTTCCCTCTCATTCTAGCCAAATTCTTTGCACCAAGTAGAGATACTACTTGTGCTTCCAAACATCCCTTAAACCAGTTTTGCCATGGTAGTCCACCATACCTACCTATGGATTGAGTAAGATCCTTCAAGTAAGTTGTCAACGGTGCAAGCAATAAAAATTGCTCTTTAAATATGCATGATCTATTAGTGTGAAGAAAATAAGCTTTATACAAACTTGTGATATGGAAGAAATAAAAGCGACGGACTGCATAATAAAGCTCTTTATCACAATGGCAATATAAAGTGATGTTATTTTGCATTAAGATTTTGTACATCCAACCATAAAAGCGCATGACAACCTCTGCTTCCCTTTGCTAAGGGCCTATCTTTTACTTTTATCTTCTACCCTTATACAAGAGTCATGGTGATCTTCGCCTTTCCTTTTTACACTTTTTCCTTTGGCAAGCACTATGTGTCGGAGAGATCCGGATATATATATCCACTCGGATGTAGGTTATCATAAAGTATTATTGTTGACATTACCCTTGAGGTAAAAGGTTGGGAGGCAAAAATATAAGCCCCTATCTTTCTCTATGTCCAATTGAAGTTTGTACCCATAAATATCATGTGAGTGTTAGCAATTGTGAAAGATGAAATGATAGTTGAGTATGTGGACTTTCTAAAAAGCTCTTATATTGACTCTTTTCGATGTTATGATAAATTGCAGTTTCCTCAATGACCGAGATCATAGTTTGTTAGTTTTCAATAAAGTTTCTGATTCATACTCTACCTTGTGAACGAATTGTTACTTTAGCATAAGAAATTATATGACAATGTATGTTGCTATTCTAAAGATGATCATGATGCCCTGATGTCCGTATTTTATTTTATCGACACCTCTATCTCTAAACATGTGGACATATTTTTCGATTTCTGCTTTTGCTTGAGGACAAGCGAGGTCTAAGCTTGGGGAGTTGATACGTCCATTTTGCATCATGCTTTTATATTGATATTTATTGCATTATGGGCTGTTATTACACATTATATCACAATACTTATGCCTTATCTCTCTTATTTTACAAGGTTTACATGAAGAGGGAGAATGCCGGCAGCTGGAATTTTGGACTGGAAAAGGAGCAAATATTAGAGACCTATTATGCACAACTCCAAAAGTCCGAAACATCACGGAGAATTATTTTGGAATATATAAAAAAATATTGGGCGAAGAAAGCACCAGAGGGGGGCCACCTGCCATCAACAAGGGTGGGGGAAGCTCCCTACCCCTTGGGCGCGCCCCTGCCTTGTCGGATCCCTGGCAGGCCCCCGATGCCCATCATCTGCTATATGGTGTGTTTTGACCTGGAAAAAATCATAAGGAAGCTTTCGGGATGAAGCGTCGCCATCTCGAGGCAGAACTTGGGCAGAACCAATCTAGGGCTCCGACGGAGCTGTTCTGCCGGGGAATCTTCCCTCCGGGAGGGGGAAATCGAAGCCATCGTCATCACCAACGATCCTCTCATCGAGAGGGGATCAATCTCCATCAACGTCTTCACCAGCACCATCTCCTCTCAAACCCTAGTTCATCTCTTATATCCGATCTTTGTCTCAAAACCTCTGATTGGTACCTGTGGGTTGCTAGTATAGTGTAGATTACTCCTTGTAGTTGATGCTAGTTGGTTTATTTAGTGGAAGATCATATGTTCATATCCTTAATGATAATTAATACTCCTTTGACTATAAACATGAACATGCTTTCTGAGTAGTTATGTTTGTTCCTGAGGACATGGGAGAAGTCTGGTTATAAGTAATCATGTGAATTTGGTATTCGTTCGATATTTTGATGAGATGTATGTTGTCTGTCCTCTACACTACAAAAAAAGACACATCCGTGACATTTTGGGCCGAACGATTTTTTTTCCTGTCATGCTTATGACACTTCTATGACGATAATTGTGACAAAACACGGTAACATCATAGATGTGGTGGGCTGCTACTTCTATGACAAAAAATCATGATAGAAAATGGGCTTTTCATCCTGGGCGGGCCGCAGACGCAGCTGCTTGACATTCTTGGGCCATCCATGACAGAAAAAACCATGGTAGAAGCGAGGGCGGGGAAAATATCGGGGAGTTCTCAGTTACGGTGGGTGGTCTGGATCCGAGCGATGCGCGTTCCTCTCGTACACGTACGCGCATGGGTGCGAGGCGTTGGGCTCTAACTGAACCCGAGCGATTCCACTATAGGCTAAGCGTTACTAAACCCGAGCGATCGATCGATGGTTGTTAACTGAACCCAATCGAGCGATTCCTTCACTACTGCTGCTAACTGAAGCCGATCGATGCTACCTCTGGATGAACAGTGAGCGTTGTTGGGGGGTTGGAAGAACAGTTCCCGGTGGGGGGTTGGATGAACAGGACCCCATGGTGTTGCCGCTGGATGAACATGACCCCGATCGATCGAGCCGGTTGGGGTGGATGAATAGGACCCCGTGGAGGGCTGGATGAACAAGACGACCCCGTGGAGGGCTGGTTGAATAGTAGCTGGTGGAGGGCTGGATGAACAGTAGCCCGTGGAGGGGTGGTTGAACAAGACCCCATGGAGAGGGCTGGTTGAACAGTAGCTGGTAGAGGAGCGGTGGAGGCTGGATGAACAGGAGCCCGTGGATGAACAGTCGCAGGTGGAGGCTGGAGGACGTCAACGGTGGATGAACAGTAGCCCGTTGAGGCAGTCGACGGTGGAGATGAACAATATCCCGTGGAGTCCCGTTTTGCGGTACGCCACACCCCTCCCGATCAACAGGGCCCTGTTTCGACCGTAGGAGGTCCAAGACAAGTCCGTTTCCTTCGTTTTGCGGTACACCACACCCCTCCCGATCAACAGGACCCTGTTTCGACCGTAGGAGGTCCAAGAGAAGTCCATTTCCTTCATTTTGCGGTATGTCAGACCCCTCCATATGAACATGATCCAGTTTCAACCGTGGTCGGTCGAACACAAGGCTGTTTCCTCTGTTCTGTGGTACGCCAAGCCTCTTTTCGATCGGCTATTCCATCCAAACCGGTTGTCTCCTGATGGACACGACGTATTCTGCTGCCTCCCGATGAACACGATGCATTCCGCTGCCTCCAGATGAACACGACGACACAGTTTCTCTGTTCCGACCCAGCCATGTACACAAGATCTGGCCGTATGTATGGGCGAGTAGGCGTTCGAGATCCCGCTTGTATGTATGTAGGTGGCCGTATTTTTTGGCGTGTGGCTGTATGTATGTGTACACGGTTTAGACAGGACGGCCTGAGCTGCTATGTGGGGGGCTCTACTATGACATGTATTGCTACTTACTCGGCCACGGTTCATCATTGCAGAGCGACCGATCGACCAGTATGTACGTACACGTTTTGACAAGACAGACAACGGTACGTCCGCTTCGACCGGGTGGGTCCCAGCTATCAGGTAGGCTAAGGACAAACTTCCTTGCATGCGAAGATATAGCTGCTGGGTCCCAACTGTCAGGGGGGATATTTTTTCCCATAATAAGGATGCACTTCCTTGCGTGCCAAGATGTAGCTGGTGGGTCCCAACAGTCAGGGGGAGAAAACATTATTTTTCATGGTAAAAAGGATGCAGTTGCATGCATGTGTCCATGGGTGTGGTGCGTCCCCACTGTCAGCCTCTCACGTACAGTCATCTTCCGATGACTCTCGTTTGTTGACCATGTTGACCACACGGTGCCGAGCATACCAAGGCCGGTGGACGACGGCGAAGCCCCAGACTAGAACAACCCGAAGATGGGGAAGACACAACAGTGGAGTCGTAGATGGCGAGGAGTGGGAAACTTGACTGGTTCAAGTGTGTGGCAGCACTGCCGGAGTGCCGCCCATGGGAGACAGGAGCAAGAACAGAGGTTGAAGACGGAGCACGGCTGTTGGATTAACATCCAACGACGTAGCTGCTAGAATCATTTGTTGATTAAGTTTACAAAGCCCTGCGTACACGCCCGCTTAGTAGACCCACAAGTCAGCCACCAAATCTGACGGGTCCCAGCTGTCAACAGGAGGAATAGTTTTTTCGCATAACAAGGAGGCACTTCCTTCCGTGTGAAGATACAGCCGGTGGGTCCCAGCTGTCAGGGGGAGGAAACATTTTTTCAGCTTAATAAGGAGGAACTTTCCTTGCGTGCGACCATGGACCTCATGGGTCCCAGCTGTCAGGCTCTCCATGTACAGTCCTCTCTCGATGACTCTTGTTTGTTGACCATGCCGCGCCGAGCGTAGCGAGGCGATGGACGACGGCGAGACCTCGGACGGGAATGACTCGAAGATGGGAAGAAGCGGCAATGGAGTCGCAGATTCAGAGGAGTACAAGGGTTATAATTGGTTCTGGTGCGGCGTGGGGCTGCAGTCGGTGGAGAATAACAGGAGGTGTGGAGGAGTGGAGGGATAGCCTGGCCGGTGGTGGGGTAGCGCTTCGCAGTGATGCGTGCTAAGCAGAGCCGCTAGCCACCGGAGGCCAGACCAGGCGGTCCCGGCGATGCTATAGGAAGAAGATGAGAGATTGAAGGTGCATGCCGACCGTTGGATATAAATCAAAAGGTTGTGGATGTCATAATCATTTATTTACTAAGTTGACAATGCCCTGCGTAGGCTTCGACCTATTGGCCCACATGTCAGCCTGCAAAAATGTGGCATATATTTAACTCATGTTTTCTAGAATGTACAATCCATTTGTTGGGCTGGGTGAACAAATAATTTCGCGTCAATGGAGCCCCTTTAATATTTTCTAAGAAATCCCAGCCCATTTGCACTTTCTTGAAATACATGAATTAGCTGGGCTCGTTCTCTATATAATGTTAGGTTAGAAGGAGCAATTAATATCAAAAAATACACCGGAGCGACACATTATATATATATATAATTAACAAATTAGCTAGTATTTCTCAAAATAAAAATGATCATGTTATTATTACATTGCTCCTTAAAATCTTCGCAAGCTTTTGTACGCAATCACCAGGATTTTCCTTGCCAACTTCTATTAAACATTTACTTTTATAAGTTAACAACACGTGGGATGTTTTTATAATGTATATATAAGTCTCTATAAAATATAGGATAATAGTAATAATATAAATATATATAGTGTGGTTAGAAGGGAAAACATAAATTGGACACAACATTATCATTCTTATATATAGATAAATAGAACAAAGATCTGCGTTTTATTAAAAAAATACATTGGGCTGCCGATCTTTAAGAAAAAGCAAAACCTACGCTGGGAGGCCCATAGGTCGGTATGGACATCAAAAATAAGTTGAAACCACTTTCTCTGTATGTCGTGGCCTACGCATGTTAAGAAACAAAACCTAGGCCTAGCTAATACTTGTTCGCCCTCTGGAAAAAAATGATACCAGCTAGATCCCCGAGCGAACTGGATTAAAGAGGGGGGCCGGTGGTGCGACTGAAGAAGCGCATCGGATGCGATTTTTTTTTCTTCAGTGGATGGCTCTCGATGGCGTTTTTTACTTGCCTCTACACCATACAACTTGTATTTTTAGCCTCCTAATCCGTGGTGGACCAGGAGCCCATTTGCTGGGCGGGCCAACCTACAGAAACCAGCACTCGATTTTTAATCAAGCCCCAAAAATAACGCAGTACTATGTTTGTTTTGAGGTCGAAAACATTACGGCAGGGGTTGAGCGGGGGAGGGGGGAGACAAAGCAAAAATATTAAAAAGAGCTAATGCGTCGTTGCTACCCTAACAAAGCAGGTGCAATTCTTCTCGGGAGGAAGGTGTGCCATTGACACCCACACGTCACAAATCCCACAGTAGACATACTAACAAGTTCACACACAAGTACAATAGAAAAGGTAAACATTTGTATCAAACTCAGGTTCACAGTACGCGTTCATATTCATAGCCAACATTCATAATCAACAACTCAAAAGATTCATGTATACACAAGTTTAGCATGTCTATGCGTCCAAATGATTGATAGATCACACGATAATATTCATAGATAATTCACAAAAAGATTCAGATATACACATGTTCAATATGTTTATGCATCCAAATGATTGAGATCACAGCCAATATCATCCATGGACAAACTTTAATTACCTAGGGTACAGACTGGTAAATGGTGTTCGGTCAGAGGTACTTCTTGCTAAAATTAATGCTTGTACGAGTAAACTTTCGAGTACATAAGGGGCAACACAGACAATCTGAACTTTGCTTGTAAATTTATCCTCAAATAGTGGCCTGGTGCCGAGGGAGGTTTGAGCAACTTGGCCACTACTTTCATCCAACTAGTTAACTGGCACATCTTGGTCATGTAGCTCGCCAAAATTCTACATTGCAGACAAGAAAGGAGGCGGTTGAGAAAATGAACCACCCAAATTTTTTGTGCAATTCAACTGAAATGGAGCATCGCTGGCATGCAGACTGATCAAGTGCCAGATGAATATACGCATCAACCAACTTGTCTAGAATCTTTAGACTCCATGCCATATAGTTCGCTACCATATGTGTTGATAACAAGATTGGACTGCATTTTTCTGGGCTATGCGCCAAGCAATATTTTTGGCGTTCACTCTCCTAATACTTGGAGTTTGACAACTGGTTAACGCCGGTTGATACTTGAATGAATATAGGCACCTCTTCTTGTCAACATCGATGCTTGTCTGAGTGAACTTTGAAGTACATAGCAGCAGCATAAGTATATGTCCATCTGATCTTTTTGTGCAGTTCTACTGAAATCACCCAATGTAATGATTTGCCTGCGAGTTCAGGCTCCAAGTTACTCCTTTATGAAATTGGCAAATAGTAGCACAATACCAAATTACCAATACATAAGACAAGCACAATAATCAGGATAAAGACCAGTACCAACCTGTGTGAGGTAGCATATCAATTACTATTTCCTTTGACTGGAAGCCGAGATAAGCGAAGTGACTAACAACAAAGGAAGGAAGCAAGCCCAGATTAGCGACTGACAGGAAATGAAGGAAGCTATCGAGGCAATGAAGCACCCAAAGCTCTTGTGCAGTTCCACCAAAATCGAGCATCCCTGTTGGCACATATATTGAGAGAGTGAGATTACTGTAATACTGGGACTAGTTGTTGAAACATACACTAACAAATAGAAGAACCCTCATTATCTTAATGGGTAAAGTTAGCAACATAGTATCTTGCTTGAAGAGAGGTATTAGTTTATTTAATCAGTGCCAATTAGCTCAACACTCAAAGCATTGCCATGTATCATAGGTTGCAAAACTTTAACATGCAAAGATAGAGTTTCTCATGACAGTAGCACGATACAAATAGAGATGACAGCAAACTAATATGGATGAAGGCCTTAGGCCGGTACCAACCTGAGAAAAATATCTTATTCATGTAGTCCTAGAAGAGATTATAAAGCACTCACTGAGATCACTCAATAGTATATATTGTTGTGCACTTCAAATGTATGGTTGAAATCACTCTTGTTTACCAGTGTTGAGATTATATCGAAAGATTATCAAGAACTTCCAGCAGAGTTAAAGCACTGGCTAGGATACAGTTCATTGTATTGTCTTGTGTAGTTCCACTAAAATGTATGATTGGCACAACATGATCCCTGTTTGCACAAGTAGGAACAAGGTGAAACCTTCATTAGCTTAGTGAGAAAGGATAGAAAGACATTAGCATATTACTCTAATAGTAGCATCAAATTCATGATGGATAATACGCAAAACATTGCTTTATTGAACCAATGGCAATAAATTGACATGCAAAACAATAGCACTATTATGTCATGACACTACCAAGATTCCCTCCCTGCTCCACCACATTGTTCACCTCCACAGACAAACATACACACGTACATGATTCAGCATAGGGTGCTACTAAAGATTTGTTTAACTCCGACAGGAAAATTAGGCAGCAATAAATTAGTGGTACTTAAGTACTCCTAATTAATTAAGTGACCTTGCAGGAGAGACCGCGGAAGTGGAAGGGCTCCCTGGAGGATCGTCTCACATGTAAGGTAGATGTTGCCAGAGCCCTTGAATGGCCTCCACTGAGGCCTCGGGCATCGGCAAGATCACCTTGGCATTGTTTATTCTTCTTCTTCCACTTCATGCTCTGTTTCTCTTTCTCCTCACCAGTTAGTGAAATCAATTACATGATTGGCCTTCTATTTTAGAATTGGTTTTGTCAATGAAGGAGAAAAGTGTACTAGTAAACAATAGCATTATTTTCTCATGGCAGTCGCAAAATAGAGATGAACACATGCATTAAATATCATTCTTACATAAAGGAATGTTATGGTGCCAATATGTATGATGAGGATTGGAACACAGATCTCCCTTTGTGCAATTCCATCGAAATGAACCAACTATTCCATTCTGACATTCCAATTAAACAGCACAAAAGTCACTTCTTTTAAGAAGTGTTTTGTGCAGTGCAGCAAAAGGTCACAACAACAACCAGGTGAAATGGATATCCCTATTTGCACAAAAAGCTACAGAGGAAACAGTCAGGGTCACAAACAATTACAGGCAAAAACATTTGGCTAAACTTGTCATGGCTTATAACAGTGGCTTGGCTTCATTTTACCAGGGGCATTAGATTAAGAATAGATAAATATTTGGTATAAGGGAATGGGACAGTGGGTGCACCAGCAGTCCAGCACCATGTACCTAAATTGGGGCATAAAGTGGTGATTCAGAGTTTGTTTCCCCGAGAAACAAACATCCAAGAAACATATCTGGGTTGGTCCCATTTTTTCACTCTAGCCACCTACTCCTATGTGTGGATAGCAAATCTAGTCCTGGTCATACCACTGTGTACAGCGTTTCCCCTATATTTCCCTTTCCGACCAAGAGACCGGTTGGATGACCAATATGTACTACTTTCACCCCCTTTCCTTCCTGTTTGTACCAAGTCCAATGTACATACTAAATTCCCCCACGCCCACTTTATTTCGTGCTTGAACCAAGTACAAGATTTGACTCCATGAAGTAGCTTTACCTCTAACAATAGAAGAAAAAATTTAGGTGACGTTGGACCATCGGATCGAGAGGGGCTGAGAGGTAGAAAATGATGCACATGCAGCGACGTAGCTAACTGGGAAGTAGAGCTAGGGCAGTTTCGAAGGAAGATATACCTGAAGGTTGTCGGGATGTGGATAGGTGGGCGGCGGGAGGTTGCATCCTCCCACACTAGGGCAACGGCGAAGGGATCGGAGGACCTCCCGCGCCGGCGCTCGGCCAGAGATAATAGTGCCAGCAGTGGGTCTCCTCCCTCGCTGTCGACGACGGCCTAAACGCTGCCCCTCCTCCCCTTCATTGGCAGACGGGGATACGTCAGGATCTGTAACCAGTGGTGAGTATAGAAAGACAATGTTTTTTGAAGGGAGAAAGACAGTGTTACCACCGCTATCTTGTTTAGATCTGGAGAGGATGAGAGTGTGTGAATAGAGAAATCCTAGCAAGCAAGCGTGGAGGCTCCGGCCTATATATACGTAGTGGGGTAGTTTTCCTTTTTCACTCCATCAAAACAAATCGTTTAAAATTGTGTATGTGCTAGGTTGCCATTTTTTTGAGTTGTTGATTGTTTTTGAAGATAGCTACCCGCTTATTCCAAGTGATGTTATGGTGTGCCAGGTCACACTTTGTATTGTTCAAGTATGGTACAAGACCCTCCATTAAATGAACAACCATCACCTCGTAAAATTTGTAAACAAGCCCACAACTAAAATTATCGAAAATGTGGGCTGCCCCAACATGCATTAATATTTATATGTGGGAGTATCCTCAAAACAAAATTTAAGAGTACAATATTTATTGGGCCCCTTTGTAATTGGTGCCAAATTTTGACCAAAGATTTAACTGACAAAATGTTAGTGCATGTTAACAAAAATTATATCGTTTGATTCATATTTGAACATAGTTTTCAATGATGTAATTTTTTGTGATATGCATGAACATTTGGTTAGTTAAATTTATAGTCAAAATTTGGCAAGGTGAATTAAATCAACACATGCAAGTATCAAAAGGAAAGTCACGACATGCATGCATTGTAATTAATGCATCGGTAAACGCAAATTATTGAAATATATCGAGCGCAGTGCTTTGATGTGTCATGTCAACTCGTACAACAACAAGAAGTTTGGTTACTACAACGCCCTCTCCCTCGCGGACTGGGCTCCGATGCCTTAACTGCACCTGCCTTTGGCTGTATGACAGGTGGGCCACCCACTTGTTGGACCCACCAGTCATACACGCAAAGGCAGGAGCAGTAAGTCAATGAAGCTGCGTCCATCCCTCGCCCATGAGCGTGGTGGCTGGCAGGACTAGGAGAAGCTTTTGCTACACGCTCTCCCTCCTGCACGCGGTGGACATGCAGCAGTTCATTCATTCGGTGTCAGATGGCTAGAAGCATACTGTAGTACTCCTCCACTGTAGTAGTACTCCATCATTGTTTGACTTCTCGAATAGGCGAAGAGCCAAGCGCAGCCTAGACGCTAGTGTGACAGTTTCATGTGTAGAGTAGTCTAGGATAGCGTGTACCATGCTTGTAAGCTTAAAATCGTTGGGGTCGGCTCCATGCTACGAGGCCGTCTCGAAGATTTTTTTATTAAAATAATCTTCTGGCCCTACCTGTCATCCTGGTGATTGTTGTTTGCATGCTCATCTGGTCAAGACAAGAATATATATTTTAATTTGTGGTGGGATAAATGTTAGAGGTTGCAGCAAATATATTGTACATTGCGGGTCTTTTAGCCAAGTTTAGAGGCAACCATGTGGGGCCAGTGCTATGATGTGTCACGTCGACTCGTACAACAAGGAGAAGCTTGATTTTACTACAACATGCCTTCTCCCTCGCCCATGCGTGCGGTGGCTCGCAGACGAGGACAGGCTTTTTCTTAGGCTAGTCGTAATGGAAAGTATCATATACTAGTATCATGCATGTGATACCAGTGTATGATACTACATCCGTAGTGCACAGTATCATATGTTAGTAGTATCATAGATGACTTCATTTATTAGCATGCATGACACATAGTAGCACAACATTTAATATGATATGGTATCATGATATGATACTCAACCCTCTCTTTCTTCATTTAATTCTATGCCACCTCATCAAATTTGCCCAGTTGGCATTCATGATACTACCTATGATACTCCCATTACAACTAGCCTTATACTACAACAAGCTATCCCTCCCACACATGGTGGACGGACATGCAGCAGTGGATTCGATACTTAGAAGTAGTATTAACATCATTGTTCGTCTTCTCGAAGAGGCGAAGAGCCAAGCGCAACCCGAATGTGGCAGTTGCGAATGCTCGCGTGGCAGTCTTTATGTAGGGGTGGGGCATGGTGCGGTGCCTTGGAGCACGCATATAGCCAGGCTCTTGCATGAGACAAAATTGCTATTTGAGCCCACTATTTAAGTACTACTTACTAGTATAGCCCTGTAAACCGGAAAGCGGTTTTTGCCTTTCCAGAGATTTCAACAAGTGACTAGACTACACCCTAAATGAGTAGTACTCCCTCCATCACAAAATTCTTGTCTTACATTTGTCTAGATACGGATGCATCTAATACTAAAACATGACTTGATACATCCATATTTAGACAAATTTAAGACAAGAATTTTGGGATGGAGGGAGTAGTACATATGGAGCAAAATGAGTGAATCTACACCGTAAATAAATATGTAGTTCTCTCGTTTTCCTCTCCGCCTTGGTCGCGGTGCAAAATATTGAGTACTCCTATATGACTAGCCGCTCTATCTACATGTGGGACATAAAAGCATCCGGGCTTGCGTGCCGTCCACCAAATCACAGCGAGGTGCTACAGTCGAGACTCACCGGTCACCCCGGTGTGGCCGTCATGACCCGTCATATCACAAAACCCACGCCTTTACCAGTAGTGGTGGTAAAGTGGCCTCGAAGTTGGACTAGACGAAGCAACCATCATTTCACTGGAACGCTCGTTAAAGCCCTTTCTCCCCTTTCTTGAAGAAAACCTCACTCTAGGCTACTCACTTCTGCCATTTTCTTCTATACCAATGAAGGAAATGTGGGCGAATCAGTGATGCTACTATATTTTCATTCCAAGAATCTTCTTTTTGCGAAGCACCGACCGATTCTCACAACCTATTCTTTTCCCGTTTTCATTGCAATTGTGGTTTCCTTTCGATTGCTTTTTGTTTGTCAGTTCATTGATGGATCCCGGAGCACTAGGCAAAGAGTTGCCGGCGGACAACCCACTAGAGACAGCGATCTCCAGGAAGCAAGCACCGACCAATGAGTTGACCATGTTGGCGGGCCAACCCATGGACACAAAGAACTCCAAGACACAAGCACTGGCCAAAGAGTTGACGATGTTGGCGGACAAACTCCGCAAAGAAAGTTGGAAGAACATCAAGCTCCCCACCGTGCCTGCCCCAAAAACTCTAATGGCCACCTATGCGAGGCTCAAGGCCGAGTTTGAGGAGATAGTCGCCGTTGAGAAGCAGTATTCCCCTGGCAAGGTGATGGCCCCCATCGAGGACGAGGAGATGGCCCCCGGAGGGATGGGATCCCCCGGTGAGCTGCACAAGGTAAAAAAAATAATGGCTTACCATCATTGTGGTTCTTGATTATTTGCAATGTGCTTACTAATATGTTAGGGTTGTGCAGGTGACGGTGGACGTCCTTGATGATTCCGATGTCGCGGCCCGTCCTATGGACAACGCCCCAGAGATCGTTTTTGATGTCGCGGTCTGTCTTGTTGACATCGCCCCGGAGATCAATTCTGATGCCGCTGTCCATCCTGTGGACATCACCCCAGAGATCGATTCCGATATCGCGGTCCATCATGTGGACATCGCCCCAGAGATTGATTCCCATGTCGTTGTTCGGGCTGTGGTCATTGCCCGAGAGATCGATGACAAGAAATAGTTGGTCGCGCTAATCCTTCAGGGTAGTTTGCATTGTGTTTAATTACCAGAATGATGCGTGTTATCACACCATCTTAGGGCTAGTGCACTGTCTTGTGTGGGAGGTACTTGCTACTTTTGTTTGATAGTGAATCATGCGAACCCTCTCCGAGTTATGGAAACAGATGTATCCTCACCAGCTTTTGATGTAATATATGGCATGCTTAGATGTAAGTTTGAACTGTTTATCATATCAGCAGGTCTTGTTTGATGATTCTTGGTGTTAGTAGGCTAGCTACTGTGCGAGCTATAGTACTTGCAAAACACTCACCGAAAAGAAACATTGGGGCTGATGAGCTCGTGGTACGCTTATACTGATCCGTCGTCGATCGGCCAATAGCCCAAGTTCCTAAAATTGTAGGCTTAGCAATCAATCGGACAATAGTCGAGACGGATACATCCAGGCCTCATTTGGTTCATAGGGTAGGAAAATTGTAGCAAAAGTACAGAGACGTAAAACACAAAATCATGGAAGTACAACAACGTACACCCTCCGTTCCAAAATAGATGACTCAACTTTGTACTACTAACTTTGAAACACAGGGAGAACAAATCCTAGGCGGGCTAATTTGGCCTAGTGGGTTTCAGTGATATGATGTGGTATGGTGCCGTTGTGACGCCCAGATAATCAAGCTACAGTAACCTCTGCCAATTTTGCCACGTCACCACTCTTACTATTGTAAACCTCGCGATGATTCAATCTCGAATTCAAAATTCAAAATCAAGTCAAACGATAAAGTTTTCAAACATTAAAATTAAAATGTTCTAGAGGTGGCAAATAATGCATAAGTAATTATGGTGGAGGATCGCATTTTTTATAAAATAATTAAAAGCACTAAACTAAACAAAACAATGGCTTAAACAAATAATTAAATGCATTTTATAAATATTAAAACATTAAACTATTTTATTAGGTATGAGAAATTAATGTGGCAGTAGAGTATTTATAAATACTAATTTAGGGGCTAGTGGTATATTTTATAAAACTAAAAATAAAGTAAAACTAATATGAAAACAGGAACTATAAATAAAATAAATAAAATGAAAGCAGAAAGTTAAATGGAAAGTAATAGAAAAACAAACTAAGAAAAGAAGAAAAAAAACAAACCCCACCCCCACTGGACCAGGCGACCCAGCTCACAGGCAAGGCCGGCCCACCTAGCCCAGCCGGCCGACCCACCCCCTCCATATCCCCACCAGGGGGAAACCCTAACCCACGACCCACCTCACTCCCCCCCACTC